>NC_056726.1:1527539657-1527547157 GCF_019279795.1 Protopterus annectens
TATATATATATATACATACACATATATATATATATATATATATATATATATATATACATGTATTTATATATATATATTTATACATATATATATAGTTGCAGACATATACATATACGTATATATATATATATATATATATATATATATATATATATATATATAGATATATAGATGTGGGTGTGTGTGTGTGTGTGTGTGTGTGTGTGTGTGTGTGTGTGTGTGCATAGATATACACAGATATACAGCTATGACAGGAAACAGCACACAAGAATGATATATGTTCACAGGCTATGCCAATGGAAGTGAGGGTCCCAAGCAAGAAACATGAAACACGTAGCATGACCTTCAACCCCTCCCCAGCCAGACACAGGAAACATACACACAAACCCGCAATCAATGTAAATAGCCCACCGCTCCCCAGACCACAGGCAGGATACAACCGGGGGGGGGTACACAGTGCACCCGTGAAATCTAATCTTGGATCACAGACAGGAGCGTCCCTTGCGGGACACCCCAAAAATTGACATAAGACCAAAACAAGGTCATACGCCGACCATTCTGGCTGGGGTGTGTACATACCCTGAATACAAGGGTGGGAAAGCCTGATGACCCATGGGTCGAGACAATGTATGACATGGGTCCCATGAAGTGGAGAGTGGGCAGCGTGTAGTGGTGTGTTCAGACCCGACCAGGACCCAGAGTACAGGAGGTTTGGATGGGGGAACTATGGGTAGCTAGTTATGGGTCTAGGTGTGCAGGAGTTGGATGATGTGGGCTTCTATGGACAGCCCCAGGGATGTAAGCAAAAGTGTTCATTGGGCAGAGGTGTCACCCAACGAGCAGCCACACCCGCTACGAGTCCCACTGTAGCAAAGTGTACTCTACATGGCAAGGAACGGAATAACCAGATGTAGATGTATATATGTAGAGGTATGTATGTGTATATCTACCCATAGTGACATAGAGATATACCTCTCCCTCTCCGTAGTCCAAATGTATGCATACAGAGACAGAATACATATACATACCCACATATAGATATATACATATGCAGACACCCATAGACCCATATGTTGTTAGATATATATATATATATATATATATATATATATATATATATATACTTTACTACCGACACGCTATTCACCGACACTCTGTTGACCGAGACCTAAAGACCGACAGTACGAAATACCGACACTGTAACACGCCAACGATCGTAATCCCGACAATTGCACTTAACAGCAAATCACGTAATACTCAGCATTACTCTATCAGTATACCATACATCTACAGGGAAGTAGCCTACCATGATCAGTATTTGTGAGCATTTCACAAATACTGATCATGGTAGGCTACTTCCCTGTAGATGTACGGTACACTTATACGGCGTGTTACAGTGTCGGTATTTCGTACTGTCGGTCTTTAGGTCTCGGTCGTCGGTGAATAGCGTGTCGGGTAAGTAAAGTAGACCCATATATATATATATATATATATATATATATATATATATATATATATATATATATATATAGCAATATATAAATATATACATGTATGCATACGTATACAGATATATCTGTATATATATATATATATATATATATATATATATATATATATATATATATATATATATATATATGTAACTGTAAATATACACATGTATATAGCTAGGATATGATACAGCAGTTACAAATTACATATGTTCACAGGCTGTGCATATGGAGGTGAGGGGTCCAATCAACAAACTTGTAACACGTAGCATCACCCCCCCCAGCTAGGCCGGTGAGACATACAGACGCACAATAAAAGTAAACACACCACTGCTTCCCAGACCGCCAGGCAGGATACTACCAGTGGGAGAGACCCACCAGGTCTAATCTTGAAACAAAGACATCAATGTCCCTTGTGGGACACCCAACAATTAATGATCATCGGAGTCAGTCCCAGTAATGATTCATCAAACCAGGCTGTATATGTACACGGACCAGTAGGTTGTGTAAGCCTGGTAACCCATGGGTCAACACAATGTACGACATGTGTCCCGACACACGGAGAGTGGGCAGTGTGTAGTGGTGTGTTTATACCCCACCTGCACCCACAGTAAGGATGAGTGCTGTAGAGGAGGGGCAGGTGGGGGAACTATGGGTATGCAATTATGGGCCTAGGCATGCAGGTGTTGGCTGGCGCAGTCATATTAGGACCACCCCGGGGATGTAAGTAATATTCCGAAATGTGCATAGCTTATGCCCATACCTCTCGACCCCTAAGAGCAAATCCACTGGACAGGACATAAACTGTTGGGGGAACAAATAGGGACTATACCTCTCAATTGTCCCTGATTTCCAGTGACGTCCCTGATTTTGACTCAAATTCTAACTCTGTCCCACTTAATCCCTCCTAAAACTAGTGACTTTTGGAGGAAAGGTGGTGAATTATACGTAATGAATAATGACAACAGTTAGGAGTTATAAACTTCATTTACCTCAGAAAATGTATACTAATTCATATGCTCAGAGTCTCTCAATGTGTCAAGTTAATAGCACTAATATTTTAAATGTGTCCCTGATTTTTCCTGATGTTGTCATGACTTGTCCCTGATTCAGTTGATATTTGTCCCCAGTTGTTTGAGAGGTCTGATACGGACAGAAAGCACATATTCCACTTACAACCTTAGGAATATGATAGAATAATAGATATGCAGTAGCATGATTCGGCTGAAGTATGTGGGTTCCAAAACTCAATTACTTGTTTGTATTGAATGGTGTCAGTTCCCATGTATTAACCAGACAGATGCAGATTGTAAAAAGAACACACCAATAGTATGAATCAAACTCTGGACAGGTCGCGGATTCCGTACAGTCGAACGGCATGCTTACGCCTAATGCGTCAGCCATTCCTGATACTGTAGGCATGTAATCCGATGTAATAGACATCACAAGGTAATATCGTAATCCTCATTCCCACCCGGGGTGTGTCAGATGCAAACATCAAATGCAGTGCATTTGCAAGTGTGGGAGCAAGCGGGCGTAAGCCTGTTTGGCCGCCGGTATGCGAGTATCACACTGGTGAAGCAATGTAGAGGCTAACTGAGTGAAAGAAACTGCAACTGGAGGTTAGCATTGCTGAGCTCCATGCAAATCCACATACACCTGCTGCTTTAAAGTGCCTTAATCACTCCATGTCCAACGGCCATGTTCTGCCCAGCAACAAAATAAATGGCTTCTGCAAGGGTCAAAACCAGGACCCTGCACACCACAGCCAATGTGATTTACCACTAAACCATGGCAGATATACAGATTTCGGATGTTATCACAAACATATCATCCAGCACAGTCATTCAACATTATAGGAAATGTATTCCATCATGTAGATGTATGTGTGTGTGTTTATATGCAGATATAGATACATACATATATATATATATATATATATATATATATATATATATATATATATATATATATATATATAGATATATCAAGAACATCCCATGTGACAACAAAGCATTACAAAGGAATGAAAAGGGAAACACCAGCAGTGCCTGTATTATGTAGTGGTGTTGTCCTATGTAATATCAAGACCCCCTCAGCCAGACATGTGTCATTAATACACACAAACATTTGTACATTGGCCAAATACATCACTCTGTGCATTTTATTTACATTAACACAACAGTTCCTGTCCAAACATTATGTGAGAACAGTACTCTTACAAGGTGCTGTGTGCAACATCATCATCATGAAAAAGGTAAATGGGGTAACCATAGAGGGACCGGTAGTGTCATGTGTACAATGGGGTCGTCTGCATCACGTGTACCTGGAACCTTTAGGAGTCATGTGCATACCAGAATCGTGTGCCTGAGAGACAGGGGTGAGGACAACTGGAGTATGTTGTGATGCAAATTAAAAAGGTTACATGTGTCCAGTGGACATGTGTGTGAAATGGACAGCTATGTATGGGGCAAATGTTGTTCTAGGAACAGACTGGCCTTTTGTTTCCGTAGGGTGAGGGTGGGATGTGAGGGAAGGAGAGTAGGTATGCTCGTGGAGGATAGGTTGGGTAGGATGACAGACAAGACAACATACAGGGTCGGTATATGACACATGTGGGGGGATACACTTTGGACGGGGAGGGGTGTTCGGCAGTCACAAGTCCATGAGCCCCCAGATGGAAACAGTGGGATGGAGGTCCCCACCCATGGGCAGCCACCACTGCACCAAAACAGCCACAAAGGTGGCTGTGCTGGGGGCTGTCTAGGAGGGGCAGGCTCACCCTCTAAATGTGACACTCTGCCCTCGAGCTGGCGTATCTGGCCTAAAAAGCCATTATTGAGCCCCCTACGCACCACATCCAGGACTGGACGACAGCAGACAAGTTCCTGTCTGGACCTGCTTCTGGGGGGGGGGGGCAAACCGCATCCTCAGTGGCAGTTCCACCAGAAGGTGGTGCAGAGCCAACATAGATGGAGGTCCAAGGCTGGGTCCCAGATGTGTTGGTGCCCGGTGCCATGGCCAGCTGAATTGGGACAGGAGGTTCTGCCGGGAACTCCAATCCTATACAGCCTATGGTGTTGCAGTTTTAACACAGATATGGCTTAGTAATAGTCAACAGCATTCAGGATTACTTATAACAGCATGCATAGATATGACCATTAACCCAACACAACAGATGGCATACATTTGCAGAGGGAGCACAACACATGCATATATACTGCATGCCATCTGTACAAAGTGTAGAAGACTTGTGACTGCAGATATGAACAGTGGCCCATTATTGGCATGTCACTGTTGGAACCTCAGACAGTGACTGTCATACCACTGTTTCATGTGACATATGTCCAATCAGGGATGCGATGGCAGTAACTCTCATCACTATCACCATGTACTGACTGCAATCCTCACACTATGCTTCTGCAGTTCACAGATGTGTGTTCAGTGAGTAACACAAGAAACAAATGGTTCCACACACTGACCAGTCCACAGATGGCCCTACAGATGGGGTTTCGCTCACAAACAGAGCACTGTCTTGTCAGTTTTAAAACATGCAGAATAGTCATTACCACACACAACTTGTTAAACTGGCAGTAGTCTCAATGAGGCATAGCTACACTTACATACTGTAGTCATGTCTGGCACATCACCCTCCTGTCTTTAGGCTATTTTCCACTGTGTATTTTGTTTGAGGAATATCCAGATATCATCTGTGATGCTATTTACCAAACACCAGATCCAGGTTCCAATCACAACAACTGTCATGGGCAAACACCAACATGATGTTCCTAGATATTGTACTGTGTTTCCATGCAATTGGCTAAGGGAACGTCACCACAGCTGTTCCACATGCAATCAGCTAGAGGAGGACTGCAGTAGGTGCAGAGGCCATCACCTGATCATGACCATCACTTACAATACACATGCTGCTGCTGAGCAGGTGTACTCCTTTACATCCACCAGAGAGTGTGTGGGAAGGACAGGCAAAGTACACCAGGGAGACTAAAACCTAAGCATCATCTGTCACACACCTACCAGTACAGGGGTTCAAACCCCTGACTGACTAGTCATTACTATTACAAGTGCATGCAGTTACTCCATGTGCCACATAGCTGACATGTTGGTGTGCTGTAAGAACATATATGTGTGCTGGTGAGTGACATCTGCAACAGAGATATAGTAGACATACATTAGGTGTAGCACACAACTGTCCACATGAACGGATGTCATTGTCAACACAACCACACTCTGTAAGGGACTCAGACATATTGCCACACTTTGCCAGGCTCACAGATACACTTCCTAACTACTTAGTTTGCCACACTGCAGTAATGCACAGGTACTACATGCACCACAGGGGATATCCTGAGGTTCTATGGACTTGGGCATGTGAACGTGTCTGACATCAGTCGGTATGCTAATGGGAGTTATACTGGGTGTGACTATGGTTGGGAGCATCATACCCCACACGCAGACACAAGGAGCCAGTACTGACATGCATGTGTGCATTGCTTCATGGGTGTGTAGTGGTTGGCTGTGCAAGACGGCTGTACAAGGCTGGGTGAGGGGTAATCCTTGGTATCACGCCACCCAACAATGGTGTACAGTGTGGTTCAGGGGTGTAGTGTCTGCAATGTCCTACACAGATGAGTATTGTATGAACTGTCCTGTCATCCTGGTTACCATTGTGTATGGCCATTGCTTTATAATGCATGCCATGTCTGTGTTTGATAGTCCTTGACATGGACATCATCTAGGATGTGCACGTCCCACAATAATGTACAGTGACATGTACAAGTGTATCTGGTTTGGCTGGCACATGTGTACACAGACTGTTATCATAAGATATGCCAATACTGGCCTGGTGTGGCAGGACCTGCTAATAGAGAGCAGGATGACCCTGCACCTGCATTGATAGCATGATACAGGTATTCCCTGGTGTCAATGGCATCTGTCCATACAGGGCATGTGTGTATGACATTTTATGGCCTTTGTGGATCACATTTGATGGCACAACATATGTTGCAGGCATCCAGTAGGGAACATAGTGAAGTCACATTGTCCACAATTATGTACCTATGATACTGCTGGACAGGGTGTCATGCCCTCTGCAGCCCACACCATGCCAACTATCTGTCATCAATGTGCAGGGTGCTAGCAACATAGTGGGATATTCTAGGCAAGTGTGTTTGTGAATGACACATGGGTTCAGAACATATTCCGGGTAATAGTAGGGTTGCATACTTTGTTCACCAGGCCTTTTGCCAGATGTAGGGGGTATGGCTTGCCAACACAGTCCCTTGGCTGATTGACATCTGTACTCCTTGTGAGGTGGACATTGTGACATATAATATGGACACCATATAGGAAAACTACAAAAAATGCTACCCGACATGTCTAGTGGTTAGACACTCACAGCCACCTCTACACAGGCTTTGACTGTCAAACACACACACACCTGCCATGTCTTGGCATGTCTTGGAATAGAACATCTACCTAACTAGTTTATCACACTACACCATTATGCAGTTACAGCATGTGCTACAGAGATTACTGGGTTACAGCAGTCCCATAGGTGTATTTCTAGGTGGGTGACATCAGCAGGATTGCCAAGGTGAGTATGTGAATTGTAAAGAGTGTGCATACTCTAAAAAGCATTGTTTCTTTCTCAGGCAGGCAGACAGACAGACATACACACACACACAGTTGCCCTGTCTTGGAATAGAACCCCTACCTAACAAGTTTATCACACTACAGCATTACGCAGTTACAGCACATGCTACGGAGATTACTGTGTTACAGCAATCCCAGAGGTGTATTCATAGGTGGGTGACATCAGCAGGATTGTCAAAGAAGGGCATTTCAAGTGTACTGCGAGTTGTATGTGTCTGTTACCTGCGTGTACCCGCTGCTTACTGTCAAAAAACACATTTACACCCACTTACAATTGTCTGATTCAGTCCTAATTGACAGTATCAACAAGACTTACAGGTCTTGAACCCTGGAC
>NC_056726.1:1527549657-1527829657 GCF_019279795.1 Protopterus annectens
CTTCCCTTATAAGACCCATTACTGAGTACAATGCCCCTTTCGGCATGTATCTGACAAAGCACATGTAGCAGCTGGAGAGACCACAGAGGTTCCTTACCCAGAATCCAGGGCCTCGAACATCTACCATACACAGATAGGCTAAAAGCAGTGTCCCTCTACTCAGTCTCCTACAGACTCTTCAGAAGTGAACTCTGTCTGGCATACAAAGCAATCTCAGACCTCGCCCTGATGAGACTGCTGCATATCCACAAGTCAAGCTCCACTCGAGTACCCCACATGCGCAACCTCAACCTGGTCTGTGACTTCAATAGGACTTGTTGGCGTGATAGATTTGTGTCCCAGAGACTCCCCCCTTCTGTGGAATAGACTTCCTCATCACATCAAGCAGAGTACCTCATTAACCCTTTTTAAGTGCAACCTGGATAACTGGATGGAGAACAAAAAATACACCCCTGGAATTCCACCTGTGTCCTCGCTGGACAGGGGCATCGGGTGCTGACTTATCGGAACATGGGATAAATTCTTGGCTAGGCTTGTAAGGGTCTCAGGGCCAATAGCCTAGTACCTTTCTATGATCCTATGGTAATAATAGTAATAATATTACTACTAATACTACTACTACTACTGATAATAATACTAATACTACTACTACCATTATATACAACATGAATGTACTTGCATTGACAGTCACGTGCATACGTTTTATTATCATTTACACTGACAAAATCTAAGGTTTCGCTAACATAGGATGTATGCCAGAACTTTTATATGCATGATTCACAAAATCAGCTGTAATTTATTACAGTGGCAACAAATATGAGCCTAATGGGAAGAGGTCTATACAGCAGGGAGCTACTCAGCCAGACAAAAAGCTGACAATGCAAACACTTAATGGTGCTATTCCCTTTTTCACCACAATGAAGTGACTTTGGAGTTAATTATGATGTACAGATAAATTCTGGAGTAATAGCTACAGGCACAAAGATCATAGGAGGTTACTAGGCTAATGGCCATGGGGCCCATACAAGCCTAGCTAAGGGTTTATCCCCCCAAAAAAAGAAACCTCAGTCAGTACTTGTTGCCCCTTTCAGTGAGGGGCAAAGGTAAAACCCCTGGGACAAATGTGTGGTTTCTCATCCACTTATTAAGGTTGCACTTGAAGAGGGTCACTGAGGTACTCTGTGTGTTGACATGTATGGGAAGTCTGTTCCAGGCAGGGCAGCCTCTGGGAGACAAACCTGTCTCTCCAAGCAGGTTTTGTTAATGTTGCATATTAGATTTAGGCCCATCAAGCGGGTAATGCACGAGGAGTTCGACGTACAGATATGGAGCATCTCTATTAGGGCAGGGTCCAATATTGCCTTGTTGGCGAGACACAGATCACCTCTGAGCAATCTGTGTGATACAGAGTAAAGTGATACTGATTTGAGCCTGTCCACATAGGGCAGGTGTTGGAGGCCATGGATTCTATTTGTGAGGTATTTCTGTGACCTTTCCAGCTGGTGCAGGTGTTTGGAGAGGTACACACCAAATGGGGTGTTATACTCAATTATAGGTCTAATGAGGGAGAAGTACAGAGAGGTAATAACCTCTTTTTTTCTGGATGCAATCCTTTTACTTATGAGATGAACCAAGTAAAAGGCTTTTCTGACTATTGCTGCCACATGATGGTCAAATCTGAGATTGTTGTCAACCTAGGTCTGTCACCACAGGTTGTGTGCTTAGGAGGTTACCGCTGATGTGGTAATTAGTAGGGGCCATGTTTTTGCCAAATGACAGCACCCAACTTGTAGTCATCTGTAAACTTGGTCAGCCAGAGGCCCTTTGTCTGGACCTCTGAGAAGCCACTCATCTGATGAGATAGGGATTAACACAAAGTTGTGTTAGCTTTTCAATGATGCCTGAGTGGGGAATTGTGTCAAAGGCCTTGGCCTGGTCAAGGTAATCTGTATGTACTGACTTCCCCTCATCCACGGCCTTGGTGACAGTCTCAAAGAATTCAACTAGGTTCAGTAGGCAAGATCTGCCCCTGACAAATACGAATTGGGAGAGGTCGAGTGTTTGGTGATTGTCTATGTCCTTTCATATGAGATCCATAATAATACACTCCATGGCTTTACAGATCAGACTTGTCAAGCTAATGGGGTGATAGTTTCCTGGGTCCATAGTGGCACCACCTTTGTGCAAGGGGATGACAATGGCAGTTCTCCAGTCTGCTGGAATGAAGCCTTTAGTTAGGCTGTGGTTAAATAGGGTGCTCAATGGCAAAGCTAGATCTTGCTGGAGGTGGTGTGGAATACAGCCTGGGATATTATAAGGTCCCATGAAAGCTGTGTTCTTTGGTTCATAAGTTCATAGATGTGTACTAGGCTAATGACCCTGGAGCCTTTACAAGCCTAGCCCCCAAAAAATTGCCCAAGCACCGTGCCACTCGATGTTAGTTCACAGTGCCCATATCCAGTAGTGCAACTGGAATGATCCCTTGAGTGAACTTTCTGTTACCCATCCACTCGTCAAGATTTCTCTTGAAGAACCTATCAGCTTTGCCTTGGATAGGCCTTTTAACACTTGATCTATGGAGATGTAAGGTGTGGGACAAGTGTCAGGGATGTCGACTGGGTCTTTTTGGGCTAAGAAGGGGTGAAGTTTGCGCTGAACCTATCAGCTATCAGATTGGCTAAGTTGGTAGGATCAGTGTAAGTGGTACCATTAAGTACTCATAGGTTCATAGATTAGTACTAAGCTAACTGCCCTTGCAAGCCATTTTAAGCCTAGCCAATTATCCTTTGTGAGACTCAAACCCTGCACCTTGTGTTTATAAGGTAATCACCTTAACCATTAGGCCACCCTCCCAACTACTAATTCGGAACAAACTTGGGCTTTGCCATGGAGGTTCCTAATGTAACTGAAGAAGGACTTTTGGTTTCCCTTTGTTTTAGAGGCTGGTTTTAACTCATAATTGCTTTGGAGTTTTTCACTAGTGATATAATTTGCTTGTTGAGGCAGAGGAGGGAGATTTTGTGATTTGGAATTTGTTGCATTTTACACTTGGACAACAGTTTTTTCCTTTTGTGTAAAGCTTGTTGATAGAGGATGTCCACCAGACAGGTTTGTGTTTCCTTGAGGAGCAGGTTTTAGTTCTGTTGGGAATGGCTGAGTCCATGCAGTTGTACAGGTGCTTGCATACTGCTCTGGCGTACTGTTCAGTATATGTGGATGTTTTATTCTCCCCCTCACAGGACTGAATACAGTCCTTCATTTTTCTGTATTGACTGTCTTGTTTTGCTGCTACATTTTTCAAATGGCTGGATGTCTGTTGTTCAACACCAAGCACTACACATAAAAAGGGTGATTATTTACAGATGTTGGTAGCCTTCTGAAAGCACCCACACATAAAAAGAGTGATTATTTACAGATGTTGACACCCTTCTGAAAAGTATAAGTACCACCAAATATTTTCTATAGTAGAAGTGTACTTTTAGAAGGGTACATACAGCTGTAAATAACTTTCAAACTTATAAATAATATAAAGCAACACAACCCAGGTACTGTGGGTTTTGTATTTTTCTGTGAGGAATATAGAAGAAATATAACACAGTTAAATACAAGCCAAGACTACTACAAATATTCATAAGCTGCCTAAGAAAGCTCAGAAGTTAAATAATTCTGCTGATTACAGTGCTTAAAATGTATATAATTGTTTAATAAACAATGTCCAAGTAAAACAAATTAAACAATAATGAATGCAAATCACTGCAATGCAAATTAAAGAATAGAAAATTACACAATATTATATAATTCCTAGAGGGTAAAGTCCTAAAATGGTATTAAAACTATCATCTGATAATGAGACAGTATTCATTATACTTCAGCTGTTGCCCGACTGAAGAAACTAAACTACTTGTTAAATGAAAAACTGAAATGATGAGAGGCAGTGAGCTAAGTAGGCCATTCTGGATGCCTGAGACAAAGGTAATGAAAACTGGTGTGGTGCTATGATTGCATATCAATAACTCATCTATTTTTTATATAACAGATACTTTATTTAGATTTTTAACTGTGATGAACCAATGTACGTAATATTCAAAACCTGGTCACAATCAAAACTGACAAGACTGGTATCCATAATAATTGCCATCTGCAACAATAGACAGGTAATAAAATGTACCTTTACTTCTTACCTAAACTTTCATCTTGCAGTCAACTTCAGTGCCTTCCCACATGCATATAATATCGTATACTGGATGAATCTATAATGTGGGAAAGCAGTGAGGACCCTAAAGGCATAAACACACCTAAAGGATATTCAAATTGTTAAATAAAGGAGCAATACTGTTTAGAACAAAACCAATCACACCCTGCACTCCATTTAACTGTAAAAAGTTTCTCCCTCTTTATGTGAGACTTTCTTAAATCACTCTTAACTCCTGCATTACTTAGCTCCTTTGACCATTATGTCATGAAAGTATTCAGAAAGTCATTCTGCTTAGCATTGCTAATTGTCAAAGGAATGTCATCCAGATCTAAAGAGGTCATTGTCTGCTTACAATCAGCATTGCCTAAGCCAATTATTAGAATCATAGGAAGTCCTATTGATGTCACAGACCAGGTTGAGGCCATGAGCGCCAGAAACTTGAGTAGACCTTGACCTGTGGATATGCAGCAGTCTCATTAAGGCAGGGTCTGAGATTGCTTTGTATGCTAGACAGAGGTCACATCTGAGGAGTCTGTATGAGACTGAGTAGAGGGACAGGGCTTTTAGCCTTTCTGTGTAGGGTAAATATTTGAGGACCTGGATTCTCCTGGTGAGGAACCTCTGTGGTCTTTCCAGTTGCTGCATGTGCTTTGTGAGGTACATACCGAAAGGGGCATTGTACTCAATAATGGGTCTTATAAAGGAAGAATTCAGGGATTTTATGACCTCCTTGCCCATGGATGAGTTACCCTTACTAATGAGGTTGGTCATGTAGAAAGCTTTCTGTACAACTGAGGCAACATGGTGGTCAAAAGTCAGTTTGCTATCAATCTGGGTGCCCAAGTCCCTCACAACTGATTGCATGCTTAGTACCTTGTTATCAATGTGATAATTTGGGGGAACATCACTTTCCTCCCAAATTATTACATTATTGTTATTAGTAGTGGTATTAGTATTAATATTATTATTGTTATTAGTATTAGTATTAGTAGTAGTAGTATTATCAATATTATTATTGTTAGTAGTAGTGTTAGTATTATTAGTATTATCATTGTTATTAGTAGTAATAGTAGTATTAGTAGTAGTAGTGTTAGTATTATTATTAGTAGTAGTATTAGTATTATTATTGTTAATAGTAGTAGTGTTAGTATTATTATTATTATTATTGTTAGCAGTACTATTGTTAGTATTATTAGTATTATTGTAAGTAGTAGTAGTAGTAGTAGTATATCAGTATTATTAGTATTATGGGAGACCCAAGGTGATATTCATACTTGCCTGGGGAAATTTGTCCAGGACACAAGGGAAACTCCTCTGAACCTTTGCAACAGTATTGTTTTGCTGTGTCATGGTGGCAGTAGGTCCTAAGCAGAACAGTGAAGCTGGTGAGCAGACCACTGAAAATATTGTAATGGAATATGTCTCCAGGATAGCTACCAAAACAAATCCTTGCCTACTCCACTCCTCTCTTGCCCTTGCTCTTTATGTTTCTAGCCACACAAACTTCAAACTTAAAACTACAGCAGACTTACTACCCTTTTACTACATTTAATCATCTGTACAATTCTACTTTTCTTCTCTAGCATTAACCCTCTGCTGTTATGCACTGCTTTTTCCTTGAATTATAATTTGAGAAGTCTGATCTAAGATAGAATGTTATAGTGATATATCTTTCATGTACTGTAAAATATATGACTTATTACTTTAACATTACCTGTTGTATATTCATCTTTGCATATACTGTTTGTTATTCTTATATATGTCCTCCTCTGAAAAGGGGTTTTGCACTCAGCTGAACTTTCCCCTGTTAACAAATTCAATAAATAAATTAAAAAATAGAACCAAGAGGTTTGAGTACTTAACAGATGCATTTGTGTGATCACCAAATGATGAATGTTAATGTAGAAGATACATTATTGTCAGATATAGTTCAAATTTTGAAACACATTTTCATTTAACATAATCCAGTAACCCTACTTCAGATTTTGACTTGGCATTGCACTTAAGTGCCTTAGCATTTCTATATGTGAGATACATTCAGTAAGTCATCATTGTTCATCTGCTTTTACCAGAATATCACAGGAAAAAGAAGTGATATGTAGATGTTATGGGATACATTGTCTCCTTGCAAAGGTGGTATATATGGCAACTCATAGAATTTTGTAATGGAGAGAGTAGCAACAAGTAACAACTTAGTAGCTTGCACCAAAGGAGATTTTTACTTTATTTTCATTACCTCAAAATAGGGACCCTAAGGATCATTATTCTATTCCCCAATGTAGGGCATTTGATCAGTTTTCCTTTAAATAAAGAAAGAGTTCACGCTACATATTGTTTTGTGTGGTTTTGATAAACTAAATCAGTAAAGTAAAGTAAAGTACTGTGTTTGTTATTCGTGGTCTGTGACCTTTACTTGATATTCGTGGTCTGTGACCTTTATATGCATAAAAAGTACAAAATGCAAATTTTAACTAGGAATGTGTTTTTAATAGAACAAAACATCAGTACTGAGTTACAGAGACATTGCTAGACTGTGTATTCATTGCATAAACTAAATGATCAGTTTGGTATTTGAAATGGTGTGTGGGGAGCTTATTTAAAATAAAAATAGTAATTTGCAACATTTTAGTAATGAACTTCATATTAGAAATATCAGCTTTGTGTTGCACTATGCTGGCCAACCAAAGCAATATTTATTTCTATGAGGAATTGATTTACTTTAAGACAAATTGTCCAAAGTTATTATGTGAAGAGGCCATAAAAGGGAAACTGTGAAAAACAATGAAAAAGATGTGCAGGTACAGCTACTCATTTCTAGGTTGACCCCCCCCCCAAAAGAAAAATAAACCAGTGTTCATCAAAATCATATAGAAAGTTTTACTATTTTTGATCCAGAGAAGGATGAATTTTTCCTAAGAGACACTACTCAACCTAAGGGTAAGAGGAGTGTCCCTGAAGATTCAGTACAAATAACAAATACATTTTCAGTATTACTGGTGCTGTACAATACAGAGAAAGTGAGGAGTTTTTTTCTGAAAAAGAAAAAAGGTACTTACATATTAACACATCCAGATCATGAAAGACACGTTATGAAAAAACTTCACCCTGTTTTCAGTGTAGGTTAAGGCATCTAACATATAGGAAACCTTTTATTTACTGAACTAAAGTAGAACTTCCCCTGTCTTTGCCACCCCATAACCATTATCTTTGTCCATAATCATTGAGGAACGAAGGTGAGCCATGTGAGTCCTAGCGTGTGGTGGTCTCATAAAGCGATACAGATTTTTTTTGTTTTGTTTTGTTGTAATAAAAATTTGTAAAATATGTCACAGAGATTTTTGCACTCGCAGAAGGTCCATATACTTTACAATAAGAAAGAGAGCCAGCAAACTGTGTCCTGAATAAATTTATTGTAGAAACAACAAAAAGTAGACAAACAGACCGGTTTCGGCTGGTATAAATAACACAGCCTTCCTCAGTGTAAATTCAAGCATATCCACATTGTTGTTTAAATATCCTTAGAAAACATTTGATTGGTTAAGCCTAGAATTGTTCATTGAGACCTGGTGGGAACAAACTCCCTAATTTAACAATCCATTTCTTTTCTTTTGAATTTAAGAGAGAGTGCCACCCTGTTTTGTTTTGTTTATTACCCTTTATGATATCAATTATCATAAAAGAAAATTTTGCAGTATGGTGTTTTTGATGATGTTTATATAGAGCATTATGGATCTTGTGGTTCTTAATATTACTAATGTGTTCTGAGATTCTGAATCTTAGAGGACGTGAAGTTTGCCCTACATAGAAAGACCCACATATACACGTTGCCAAATAAATGACCCAGTCAGAGCTACAGTTGGCAAAAAAAATTATATCAAAAACTGTAGCTGCATTCCTACTGGAAAATTGTTTACTTTTGACTATTCTGTTGCAATTGCTGCAATGGCCACATGGGAAGCAGCCAATCAAAGGTCCCCCTGTTAATATAGTCTGTATATATTCAGATTTACCATCAACATGTGTATGTTTGTAATGGTTAAAGCAGCCACCTAAATGTTTGCCCTTTCTAGATGAGAAAAGGCATCTATCTGGTATAATACTAAATACCTCAGGATCATACTGTAGGATATTCCAATGTCTATGGACACTTTGTATTAAACTATTCGAATTCCTACCAAAAGTCATAGTAAACCTGATTGATTGTGAAACCTTGTTTTTACGTTCTTTGTAACATAGAAGATCATCCTGTTTAAGTTTTTTGACCTGGTTACTTGCATGCAGAACATGTCCCATTTTGTATCCCTTAGATCTGAATCTGTCTGTAAGATCTTTCCTGTGTTCCTGAAAAGAAGAATCAGTGGAGCATATGCGTTTCATTCTAATGAATTGTGATTTTGGAATATTTTTGGCAATATGTGGTGGATGGAAACTGGATGCATGAAGAATAGTATTGTATTCAAGATGTTTCCTGAAAACCTTGGTATCTAAGGTATGATCAGGGAATCTATAAATTAGTACATCCAAAAAAGTGATTGTATTAATATCATGATGTACAGTGAAATGGAGACTCCATTTGTTGTTGTTGAGGTATATCAAAAAATTAGACAATTCATTGGCCCCACCTTTCCATACCATCCAACAATCATCCAAGTAACGTCTCCAAATATCCAAATAATTCAAATAGATGTTATTGCAACTATTATAGATCAGATCCCTTTCAACATAAGCCATAAAAACGTCAGCATAAATCAGGGCAAATGATGACCCCATAGCTGTACCCTTTGTTTGCCAGTAACAAGTCTCTTGATAAAAAAAGACATTGTTGCTAAGGACATGTTCTGCAAGTTCCACCAAGAATACATTGTACTCAGCTTGATATAGATTAGCCTCATCTAGCCAATATGCTAGATCTTCCAAGCCCCCTGAGTGTGGAATGTTGGTATAGAGGGCACTAACATCCAATGTACACATAAGCCAATCAGGTTCCAACTGTGTCACAGAGATGATCTGTAAAAAATTAATGGTATCATGTAATCGTGATCTTATGAGTGATAAAAGTGGCTTCACTTGTTTAGTTAAATATAAAGATAGTGGTTCTGTGATATAGCCCTTCCCTGAAACAATGGGTCTCCCTGGAGGGTTAACAGGGTCTTTATGTATCTTGGGCAGAAAATATATATATATATTGATTAGATGCGTCCTGAATCATAAGTTGATGCATAACATCAGTGTCAATAATGTTAGCATCCCTGGCAGACAGTAGAAACTCATCAATTTGTTTTTTGAACCTAAAGGTGGGGTTAATGGTCATTTCAGAATAATATTTATTGTCCGATAGTTGTCTCCTGGCTTCAATATCATAATAGGACCAATTTAAAATGACCACTGCTCCAACTTTATCAGCTGAAATGATAACTATATTGTTGTTATTCTGTAATTCTAGAATAGCTGATTGTTCATCTCGTGTAATGTTATTGGGTTTCGGCCGTGTATCAGATCTATAGAAATGTAGATCTTTGAGATTGTTATTTTGAAATTGATGCACAATAGGATGCATGGGAGGCAAAAATTGTGATTTATGATAAACAAATTTATCATAAGTATAATCATAGTTGTTTTCACCAAAATACAATCTAAGATTCAATAATCTACAGAACGATACAACATCCTGTGCTAGTGCATCTTCAGATACAAAAAAGCCAAGTATAAATGTTAGTCCTTTATTGAGAACAGAAAATTGTGTAGATGTTAACACATAATCAGATAAATTTAATACATTGCTGTTGACATTTGTATTTATTTCTGTATTGCTAACTGCAATAAACGTTGGATGCTGTTTACTTTTGTTATGTTTTCTGCCCCCCCCCGTTGGTACTTAAACCTAAAGGGATACTGGTGGGAGTCCTTTTTGGAGATGGTGAGCCTGACACAGTTTGTAGATCATTATCAATGTAAGAGGAGGGATCATCTGTGGAGGAACCACTATCTTGAGTGCGGTTCCTTAGTATTGACCTAGGTCTTTTCCTTTTAGGCGGTCACATTTGGTGTGGGAGAAATCTGACATGTTTATTACTAATGTTGAAGGGATTAGCCCCTTCATAGTCAGATTGATCCTTGGTGAATTTTTTAATTTTCTTAATTTTTAGCTGCTCTTCTAAATTGCTAAGATCTGCAGCTAATTTAGTAAGATGTTTATTAAAAAATGTTTCACCCTCAAAAGGTTGTATATTATGGACCAATTCCAACACTGTATTGATTTCCCGGTCTATTACCCGGTCATGATGTTTAGCCAGTGCTTTGACAAAAGACATACTGGCTTGTTGTTGAATACCGGCCCATTCACTAATGAGCTCATAGATTCATAGATTAGTACTAGGCTAACTGCCCTTGTGGGCCATTTTCAGCCTAGCCAATTACCCCATGTGAGAATCAAATCCTGAACCTTCGGTTTGTAAGGTAAACACCTTAACCATTATGCCAACCTCCCACCCCTCATCTGATTCACCAACAAGTGGCTGTATTCTAACTCTCAGTCCCTGTGGAGTTATGTTTTTGGCAATATATGCCTTAAACAATTTTGAGTGCCAAACATTAGATCTCAGCACCCTAAGGTGTTTGTATAATTGGTCAAAAGCATTGCTACATCTGGTCTCTGGTCTTAAAGATTCACCTGTATTGATGTTCTCTACACTAGGACCAAGCCCAAATGCCCCTAGAGCCTCACGATCTGCTGACAGGCCAGAGACCAAGCTTAGAAGATCCATTTCTGCAGAAATCAAGAATGGCACCAAGTAAAAAAACACACACAAGGGTGATGCAAAAATTAGACAATAATAGCCCAACAAAGCTACGTCACAAATGCCACACCCTGTATCACACAAAAAATGTATGTATGTATATGAATATAGGAGACAATAATAGCAAATTAACCATTGATTAGTATCAAATAAAAATTGCTACGTCTCCTATAAATTGAGGTACTGAGAGTTAGAAGACAAAAAACTTCTATTTTGGACAAATTGGATCCTGAAATGCATAATTCCAATATAAAAAATGGGCAGTCAAAAACTTTAGTAAACCTTGGGCTAATCAGATACAGTGTTGAAAATTTGTGTACGCCAGATATAATAAGAACTAACCATTATATTACCTAAATTTGGTTAACATCCAATTATGAATGGAAAACTAAAAATTCCCAAACATATATGTTTAATATAACCTTGTGGGTGAATATCAAAAAATAGCAGCTTAAAGAAAAAAGAAGAAAAGTCTAGGTCAATAACTAGAAGACATAAACCACTAAGATGACTTCAGCTGAATCATAATATCTGGTGACAATATGACTCAAAATAAAATTGTAAACTTGCCCTCTTCAAATATACTCATGTAAATGTGGAGGATAAAAGAAACTCCTTCATAAGAGTGATACCATACAAATGAAAGAAAACAATAGTGTGTCCACCTAATTAACTATGAGCTCAAGGAGGCCATAAAAATATATCCAGGTCAATGTACCATAACTCCAAAGGATGCAAAAACATAAAAACATCAAATATGTCCTGACATATATAGATAAACTGTAAAAAAATAATTGCTAGCTAAGTATTGTCAAAAGGGCAACAGACAAACATATGCAAAAATCTCCTATATTAGGAGTATTCAAAATGCAGTATCATGTTGTTCTACCTAAATTACTATTAGGAAACAAATCATAGAGTCTAAACTATATACCTATTTGAATACCTGACATATACTTTACTTCATAATTTGGTGTGTTGCTTCAAACAATGTATTTTTCCTTTTAGTCATGTGCTGTGACAATTTCATTATCCAGTAACAAAAGACGCCCAGATAAGTCATTAGTTGCACTCTCTGAAAACCTATCAGTACTTCACTTTGACAGAACAGAGAATGGCCCAACCCGCAGCTACTTAACATACAGAAAGAGAGAGAGAGAGGCAGACTATTGAGTAAGTAGTAAGGCATCTGTAGGCAAAAGATGGAATTCGCCCCAGGTAGTTATTAAATGTCCCCTTTACAGAATGCTTAGTAAAAGTGCTGCGTAACCTGTGAATCAAGAATTTCATTGCCATGAATACTGTTTGGGGTGGGAAAAAAAAAGCACCATTAAATTTTCAATGTGAAAAAAAAACACTTTATGTGAATTTTTGAAGGCATTATTGGTAAAATATACACATTGGGAAGCAGCCAGTATTATCGCGACAATCTGGTTGCGATAATAAGTAAGTACCAAAAAAAAAAAAAGCAATAGTAGTGAAATAATGGGAAAAAACATTTTAAGGGAAAATATGAAAATGACAGTACTTGTCTGTCATGTTAATAGCTGGATAACATAAAAAAAAATGGGGGATAATTAAGTCAGTTAAATAACTATATGTGTTCCTTTTATTTGTTTTTACTTTTATTTTAAACTCAAATATGAAAATATTACATGCAAATATCAGTGATCCATGTTGAACATTAGTAACAGATGTGTACTAATGCAAATATCATTGATCCTGGTTGAGCATTAGTAACAGATGTGTACTAATGCAAATATCAATGATCCATGTTGAACATTAGTAACAGATGTGTACTAATGCAAATATCAATGATCCTGGTTGAACATTAGTAACAGATGTGTACTAATGCAAATATCAGTGATCCTGGTTGAACATTAGTAACAGATGTGTACTAATGCAAATATCATTGATCCTGGTTGAGCATTAGTAAGAGATGTGTACTAATGCAAATATCAATGATCCATGTTGAACATTAGTAACAGATGTGTACTAATGCAAATATCAATGATCCTGGTTGAACATTAGTAACAGATGTGTACTAATGCAAATATCAATGATCCTGGTTAAACATTAGTAACCGATGTGTACTAATGCAAATATCATTGATCCATGTTGAACATTAGTAACAGATGTGTACTAATGCAAATATCAATGATCCTGGTTGAACATTAGTAACAGATGTGTACTAATGCAAATATCATTGATCCTGGTTGAGCATTAGTAGCAGATATGTACTAATGCAAATATCAATGATCCTGGTTGAACATTAGTAACAGATGTGTACTAATGCAAATATCATTGATCCTGGTTGAGCATTAGTAACAGATGTGTACTAATGCAAATAACATTGATCCTGGTTGAACATTAGTAACAGATGTGTACTAATGCAAATAACATTGATCCTGGTTGAGCATTAGTAACAGATGTGTACTAATGCAAATAACATTGATCCTGGTTGAGCATTAGTAACAGATGGGTACTAATGCAAATGTCATTGATCCTGGTTGAGCATTAGTAACATATGTGTACTAATGCAAATGTCATTGATCCTGGTTGAGCATTAGTAACAGATGTGTACTAATGCAAATATCATTGATCCTGGTTGAACATTAGTAACAGATGTGTACTAATGCAAATATCATTGATCCTGGTTGAGCATTAGTAACAGATGTGTACTAATGCAAATAACATTGATCCTGGTTGAACATTAGTAACAGATGTGTACTAATGCAAATAACATTGATCCTGGTTGAACATTAGTAACAGATGTGTACTAATGCAAATATAATTTATCCTGCTTGAGCATTAGTAACAGATGTGTACTAATGCAAATAACATTGATCCTGGTTGAACATTAGTAACAGATGTGTACTAATGCAAATAACATTGATCCTGGTTGAGCACTAGTAACAGATGTGTACTAATGCAAATGTCATTGATCCTGGTTGAGCATTAGTAACAAATGTGTACTAATGCAAATATCATTGATCCTGGTTGAACATTAGTAACAGATGTGTACTAATGCAAATATCATTGATCCTGGTTGAGTATTAGTAACAGATGTGTACTAATGCAAATATCATTGATCCTGGGTGAGCATTAGTAACAGATGTGTACTAATGCAAATGTCATTGATCCTGGTTGAGCATTAGTAACAGATGTGTACCAATGCAAGTATCATTGATCCTGGTTGAACATTAGTAACAGATGTGTACTAATGCAAGTATCATTGATCCTGGTTGAACATTAGTAACAGATGTGTACTAATGCTAATGTCATTGATCTTGGTTGAACATTAGCAACAGATGTGTACCAAGGCAAATGTCATTGTTCCTGGTTGAACATTAGTAGCAGATGTGTACTAATGCAAATGTCATTGATCCTGGTTGAACATTAGGAACAGATGTGTACCAAGGCGAATGTCATTGTTCCTGTTTGAACATTAGTAGCAGATATGTACTAATGCAAATGTCATTGATCCTGGTTGAACATTAGTAACAGATGTGTACTAATGCAAATATCATTGATCCTGGTTGAGCATTAGTAACAGATGTGTACTAATGCAAATATCATTGATCCTGGTTGAACATTAGTAACAGATGTGTACTAATGCAAATATCATTGATCCTGGTTGAGCATTAGTAACAGATGTGTACCAATGCAAATGTCATCGATCCTGGTTGAACATTAGTAACAGATATGCACTAATGCAAATGTCATTGATTCTGGTTGAACATTAGCAACAGATGTGTACCAAGGCAAATGTCATTGTTCCTGTTTGAACATTAGTAGCTGATATGTACTAATGCAAATATCAATGATCCTGGTTGAACATTAGTAGCAGATATGTACTAATGCAAATATCATTAATCCTGGTTGAACATTAGTAACAGATGTGTACTAATGCAAATATCATTGATCCTGGTTGAACATTAGTAACAGATGTGTACTAATGCAAATATCATTGATCCTGGTTGAGCATTAGTAACAGATGTGTACCAAGACAACTGTCATTGATCCTGGTTGAACATTAGTAACAGATGTGTACTAATGCAAATGTCATTGATCCTGGTTGAACATTAGTAACAGATGTGTACTAATGCAAATGTCATTGATCCTGGTTGAACATTAGTAACAGATGTGTACTAATGCAAATGTCATTGATCCTGGTTGAGCATTAGTAGTAAATATGTACTAATGCAAATATCATTGATCCTGGCTGAACATTAGTAACAGATGTGTACTAATGCAAATGTCATTGATCCTGGTTGAACATTAGTAACAGATGTGTACCAATGCAAATCTCATCAATCCTGGTTGAACATTAGTAACAGATATGTACTAATGCAAATATCATTGATCCTGGTTGAGCATTAGTAACAGATGTGTACTCATAGGTTCATAGGTTCATACTAGGCTATCTGCCATACGGCATTTATAAGCCTAGCCAGAGTGTGTTTGGCTTTCGCCACCCATTTTAAATTAATTTTGCTATGCCCCTTTTCGAGGTTAGTATACTGTGCCTCTGTCTAACAGTGACACAGAAGTGATACCCGGGGTAAACTTATGATCTCCCATCCACTCATCAAGATTCCTCTTGAAGAGAGTCAATGAGGGACTCTGCCTAACCTGGACTGGGATTTTATTCCAGAGTGAAGGGAGCCTCTGGGTTATGAATCTGTCCCTCCAGCATGTCCTATTTATTTCAGTGCTGAGGTTCAAGTCTCTCAAGCGCATAGCTCAATGGGATTTGGATTTTCTGAGGTGCAGCATGTCCATTAATTCCAGATTGGACATGGCTTTATACGTCAGGCACAGATCGCCTCTGAGCAGGCGGTATGCCACTGAGTAGAGCTGGAGTTTCTTTAACCGGGCAGCATATGGCATCTGTTTGAGCCCTTTGATCCTCTTGGTGAGGTACTTTTGGGGTCTTTCCAGTTGCTGCAGGTGTCTGGTAAGGTACATCCCAAAAGGGGCATTGTACTCAATTATGGGCCTGATGAGGGATGAATAAAGAGGCACGATGACCTCCCCTGATCTAGATGTCAATCCCTTCATGATTAGGTGGGCTATATAAAATGTTTTTCTAAATACTGTGGCCACGTGGTTGTCAAATGAGAGATTGCTATCAACTTGGGTCCCCAGGTCCCTAATTACTTCTTCTGTACTTAATGGATTACCACCTATGTGGTAATTTGTGGACACCTTGTTTTTGCCAAAGGGGATGACTATACACTTTTTGGCGTTTAGCTTGAGGCCATGGCTCTGGCACAAGTTGTCTGTTTATATGAGGCCCTTTTGGAGGATGCTTGTGTCGGCTGGAGAGTAGATTATGGCGCCCAGTTTGCAGTCATCTGCGAACTTGGTCAGCCACAGTTCTTCCGTGTTGGCCTGTACCTCCGAAAAATATATACCGAACAAGAAAGGTCCCAGGACTGAGCCTTGTGGGATGCCACTTGTAACTGGTTTGGAGTCTGACATGGCTCCAGCAATTCTAACCATGTGGATTCTGTCCTTGAGCCAGTTTGCAACCCATCTAGTGACATAGGGGTTTATATTTAAGCTGGTGAGCTTATCTATAATGCCCGAGTGGGGTATTTTGTCGAAGGATTTTGCGAGGTCCAGGTAGGCTGTGTGGACCACCTTCCCCTCGTCAATGGCCTTGGTGACTGTTTCAAAGAAATCGTCCAGGTTTAAGAGGCAGGATCTGCCCTTAACAAAGCCGAACTGGGTAGGATCCAGTGTCAGTAGATCCCCAATATCTTTATTTATGAGGTCCATGATGATCCTTTCCATAGCTTTGCAGACGAAGCTAGTCAGGCTTATGGGGCGATAGTTTCCAGGATCTGTTGAGGCACCACCTTTGTGGAGAGGGACCACTGTTGGGTACATATCCTGTAGTAAGGCTGAGATTGAACAGTAGTTTTATGTTTGGGTTTAGCTCTTCTTGGAGTTCATGTAGGACACAGCCTGGGACACCGTCTGGTCCCATTGATGCTGTGTGTTTTGCTTTGGAGAGGGCGGCACTTACCTGAGCATCTGAGATGTCAGGGGGGCAGCACTCTGCTGGGATAGATATTTGCCCTTTTGGTGGGGAGGGGGGGAGAAGTTTGTGCTGAACCTGTCAGCTAGGATGTTGGCAATGTCTGTGGGTTTGGTGTATTTTTTGTCATTTTGGACTACTTCTGAGCATATCTGGGAATTCCCACCCAGGTTCCTAACATAACTAAAGAAAGCCTTGTGATTATCCTTAGTGTCCTGTGCAATTTTTCTCTTGAAGCTGGCCTTAGACGGTTTTATGAGTGCCCGTAGTTTTTTGCTAATACTGATCAGAGATGCCTTCCCTTTTTGGGATTTTGCTCTATCATGTAGCAGCTTCCTCCTTCTATTGTATAGTTTGTTTATGGCTGGGGTCCACCAGACAGGATGTCTGCCTTTGGAGGATTGGGTCTTGGTTTTATTTGGGATTGCATAATCCATGCATTCCTGAAGGTGTTCATAGAATGCATTTATAAAGGATTCTGTGGTCTGGGCCATATTTTCCACAGGCCCGGGGGCTTTGAAGGATTCCACCTCAGTTTTGAGGAGTGTGAAATTTGCTTTAGTGAAGTTTTTCACTCTGGTTTTCTGGGCAGGGGGTGTGGTCGGGATATGAATATCCAGTGAGATTTAGTTTATGGTCTGATCTTACCAGTGAGGGATACACTTCTGGGCTGGAGCATAGAGTCCCCATGTTGGTGATGATCAGGTCCAGTATGTTTTCCCATCTTGTGGGAGTGGCAACAAGTTGTTCCATAGCATTTGAGTTTAAAAATTCTAGGAACCTTTGGGCTAGGGTGTTGGAGCTAGAGTAATGCTCCCAGTCTATGTTTGGGTAGTTGAAGTCGCCCAATATAATGGTGTTTGGAGAGACCTTCATATTTTCCAGTGTTCTCAGGAAGGCCGAGTGGGGTTCCTGGGTTTGGGAGGGTGGTCTGTAGCAGGCTATAAACTGGAAGGCAGTTTTACCCACTGTTATTTGCACATGGATAGTCTCTGATGCTTCCTGCTGTGTCACCAACCTGGAGGTGTGGGTATCTTTGATGAATATTGATACTCCCCCTCCTTTTGTGGTTCGTTCCAAGTTTTGGGGCCGAAAAGCATTGTATGAGGTATAACCTGGTAGTGCTGGGGTGCTCTCGGGAGCTTTGAACCTGGTATCTGTTACTGCACAGATATCGATGTTCTCCATGCTAAGGAGAGTTTTGAGTGCGTGCATCATGAGGTTTAGACTTCTGGCGTTGAGTAGCATTACTCTTAGTTTCTTATCCCTTGTGATACCTATGGAGGTGGGTTTGTCTTTTGAGCCTTGCCTACAAAAGGCACTATGGGGGTAACAAGAGCCTTTGCCAATATCCAAAAGCCCAGGGGTGACATGTACTAATGCACATGTCATTGTTCATGTTTGAACATTAGTAGCAGATATGTACTAATGCAAATGTCATTGGCCCTGGCTGAACTTTTTGCAACAGTTGTGTACCAATGCAAATGTCATTGATCCTGATCGAGTATTAGTTACAGATATGTACTAATGCAAATGTCATTGATCCTGGTTGAACTTTAGTAGCAGATGTGTACCAAGGCAAATGTCATTGATCCTGGTTGAACATTAGTAGCAGATATGTACTAATGCAAATGTCATTGATCCTGTTTGAACATTAGTAACAGATGTGTACTAATGCAAATATCATTGATCCTGGTTGAGCATTAGTAACAGATGTGTACTAATGCAAATATCATTGATCCTGGTTGAACATTAGTAGTAGATATGTACTAATGCAAATATAATTGATCCTGGTTGAACATTAGTAGTAGATATGTACTAATGCAAATATAATTGATCCTGGTTGAACATTAGTAACGAATATGTACCAATGCAAATTTAATTGATCCTGGTTGAACATTAGTAACAGATGTGTACCAATGCAAATATCATTGATTCTGGTTGAACATTAGTAATAGATATGTACTGATGCAAATATCACTGATCCTGGTTGAACATTAATAACATGTGTACCAATGCAAATATTGATCCTGGTTGAACATTAGTAGTAGATATGTACTAATGCAAATGTCATTGGCCCTGGTTGAACTTTTAGCAACAGTTGTGTACCAATGCAAATGTCATTGATCCTGATTGAGTATTAGTAACAGATATGTACTAATGCAAATGTCATTGATCCTAGTTGAACTTTAGTAGCAGATGTGTACCAATTCAAATGTCATTGATCTTGATTGAACATGAGTAACAGTTGTGTACTAATGCAAATGTCATTGATCCTTGTTGAGCATTAGTAACAGATGTGTATTAATGCAAATATCATTGATCCATGTTGAATATTAGTAACAGAAGTGTACCAATGCATATGTTATTGATCCTGGTTGAACATTAGTAACAGATGTGTACCAATGCAAATATCATTCATCCTGGTTGAGCATTAGTAAAGAATATGTACCAATGCAAATTTAATTGATCCTGGTTGAACATTAGTAACAAAAGAGTACTCATGCAAATAACATTGATCCTGGTTGAACATTAGTAGCAGATATGTACTAATGCAAATATCATTGATCCAGGTTGAACATTAGTAACAAAAGTGTGCCAATGCATATGTCATTGATCCTGGTTGAACATTAGTAACAGATATGTACTAATGCAAATGTTATTGATCCTGGTTGAGCATTAGTAGTAGACTAATGCAAATGTCATTGATCCTGATTGAACATTAGTAACATATGTGTACCAATGCAAATTTAATTGATCCCAGTTGAGCAATAGTAACAGATATGTACCAATGCATATGTCATTGATCCTTGTTGGACATTAGTAGCAGATATGTACTAATGCAAATGCCATTTATCCTGGTTGAACATTAGTAGCAGATATGTACTAATGCAAATGTCACTGATCCTGGTTGAACATTAGTAACAGATGTGTACCAATGCAAATATCATTGATCCTGGTTGAACATTAGTAGGAGAAGTGTACTAATGCAAATAACATTGATCCTGGTTGAACATTAGTAGCAGATATGTAATAATGCAAATATCATTGATCCTGGTGGACCATTAGTAACAGAAGTGTACCAATGCATATGTCATTGATCCTGGTTGAACATTAGTAGCAGATATTTACTATTGCAAATATCATAGATCCTGGTTGAACATTAGTAACAGATGTGTACCAATGCAAATATCATTGATCCTGGTTGAACATTAGTAACAGATGTGTACTAATGCAAATGTCATTGGCCCTGGTTGAACTTTTAGCAACAGTTGTGTTCCACTGCAGATGTCATTGATCCTGGTTGGGAGGAAACTCCCAGATATGCTCAGAACTAGTTCAAAATGATGTGAAGATTACTGATGCTACAGACATTGCCAACATACTGGCTGACAGGTTCAGTGCAAACTCCCCCCCCCCAAAAGGAGAGATATCTATAACAAGCGATTGCAGCCCCCCAAACATCTCCAACGCCCAAGTGAGAACTGCTCTCTCCAAAGCAAAAAACACAGCATCCATGGGACCTGATGGTGTCCCCGGCTGTGTGCTCCACGAACTCAACGAGGAATTAAACCCACAGCTAGGACAGCTGTTTAATCATAGTCTTACCTCTGGATACGTCCAGGAGTGGCGCACTGCAACTGTGGTCCCACTTCACAAAGGCGGTGCCTCCACCGACCCTGGAAATTACCGGCCCATTAGCTTGACAAGCCTTATCTGCAAAGCCATGGAGAGGATCATAATGGACCTCATAAATAAAGACATAGGAATTTGCAGACTTTGGATCCATCCCAGTTTGGCTTTGTCAAAGGCAGATCATGCCTTCTAAACTTGGTTGACTTTTTGAAACAGTCACCAAAGCCATTGATGAGGAAAGGCAGTCCATACAGCCTACCTCGATCTGGCGAAGGCCTTGATACAATACCCACTCGGGTATCATTGAAAAACTCATCAGCTTAAATGTTAACCCATACATCACAAGATGGGTTGCAAACTGGCTGAGTGACAGAACCCACAGGGTCAGAGTTGCTGGCGCCATGTCAGACTCAAAGCCTGTCACTAGTGGTGTACCACAGGGCTCAGTCCTGGGCCCACTCTTGTTTGGCATCTACTTTTCAAGTACAAGCAAACACAGGAGGGTTATGGCTGACAAAGTTTGCAGATGACTGCAAACTGGCCATAGTAGAAAACACATCTGACACAGATATCCTTCAGAAGGGTCTCACAGAAACGGATAACTGGTGCCAGAGCCATGGCCTAAAGTTAAATGCCAAAAATGCATAGTCATACCCTTGGGAAAACAAGGTTACCCCTAGCTACCAAATAGGTGGCAATCCACTGAGCACAGAAGAAGTTATCAGGGACCTGGGGACCCAGGTTGATAGTAGTCTGTCATTCGACACCCATGTAGCTAAAGTAGTTAGGAAGACCTTCTACACTGCCCACCTTATCATGAAGGGATTCTCATCTAGATCAAGGGAGGTCATAGTCTCCTATACTCATCACTCATCAGACCAATGATTGAGTACAATGCCCCATTCGGAATGTATCTGACCCGACACTTGCAGCAGCTGGAGAGGCCACAAAGTTCCTCACCAAAAGGATAAAGGGTCTCAAACATCTGTCCTATGCTGCCCGACTGAAAGAACTCCAGCTCTATTCAGTCGCACCGCTGCTCAGAGGTGACCTTTGCCTAACATACAAGGCCATGTCAAACCCAGATTTGATGAATATGCTTCACCTCAAAAAATCTAGATCCGTCAGAGCCACAAGGCCAGGAGACTTAAACCTCGACACGGCTATTAATAGGACGTGCTGGAGGGATAGATTCATCACCCAAAGACTCCCTATGCTGTGGAATAAAATCCCGGTATATGTGAGGCAGAGCACCTCGCTGGCCTTGTTCAAGAGAAATCTTGACCAATGGATGGGAGATCGCAGATATACCCCAGGGATTACCTCAGTGTCACTGCTCGACAGAGGCACAGCAAAATAATGGGTATAGTTCCCCATACTAAAGGGGTGGCGTAAGCCACAAAACTATGGGCTAGGCTTGTAAATGCCCTCGGGCAGATAGCCTAGTATGAACCTATGAACCTGTGAACAATAGTTACAGATGTGTACCAATGCAAATTTAATTGATCCTGGTTGAACAATAGTAGCAGATATGTACTAATGCTAATGTTATTGATCCCGGTTGAACATTAGTAACAGATGTGTACCAATGCAAATACCCTTGATCCTGGTTGAACTTTAGTAGCAGATATGTACTAATGCAAATATCATAGATCCTGGTTGAACATTATTAGTAGATATGTAATAATGCAAATATCATAAATCCTGGTGAACATTAGTAGTAGATATGTACTAATGCAAATATCATTGATCCTGGTTGAACATTAGTAACAGCGGTCATGAAACAGCATGGAAGCATGTAGAGCCATGGGTAAATACTACTTACTTTGCTATTTCAAGAGGAGGTTTTAATTCCAGTCTGCATGACAATAAAAATGAAAATGAAGGAATTTAGAAGATGTTGGTGGCAGCCTATGTAGAAACATATTGAATCAATACATGTTAACTTCTAGAAGCCAAGTAGGATTTACATATAAAAAGGGTCTGATATCAATCTTCATTGATTCTTGACTGATGGGCTTGTTTCTGAACCCTCGGAGCCGACTTGGCTGTTATACAAAGCTCACACCAGCCAAAATCTCTCATGCTAAGGTTCTGCCCATACTGTCTCATTATTTCAGATCTCATTTACCACGTAAAAAATCTGGATGCATCAAATGCTGCTCTCAGCTAAGTACTCAAAAATATTTTTCTATTTGCCTATTATCCTTTTGCTTATATTCTATAATAATTACTATTGTTTAGTTTCCTTTTTGTGTGCAAGTGACTCTATTGATGACTTTCTTCAATTGTATTTACCTCAGGGTATCTCTCCTTACCATTGTTGGTATTAGGCCTGTCCTTCCCATTTACCATTGGTAACTTTTTGATACCATCGTTGGTATCCTTTTCCTGCCTTTTCTTTTTCTTCTTCTTTACCCATCTGGGTAGTTCTTATATACTATAGTTGGTATCTAAAAAAAAAGAGTCTTTTCTTTTTCCTTCCCCCTTTTTCTTTACAAGTGCGTGTGTGCATGTGGGGGTGTGCTGTGTATTTGACTGGACTGCATGGCAGAGAAGCAGAAAGGAACCTTCAGTTTTAGGCAATGTAAAGATTATGGCAGAAAGATGTCCAATTCGGATGGGCATATTTCTTGCGTTTATTGTTTGGGTGTTCCTCATATAGAAATTCAATCTCCTTGTGAACTCTGTAAGGGTTTTAGTGTTCAAACTCTTGCAGAGAGACGTAACAAATTGATACTTAAAGGATTAATAAAATGTCCATTTGGTGAAGCTCTTTCTAAGGCGGAGACTTCAAAATCTCCAAAAACTGACACTAAGAAATGGAGTCATTTGATACTGTCTTCACCCAAGGTACATGACTCAAAGACTCAAAAATCTCAGATTCCAACACCTTCTTTGGAACCGAAGACTAAAGTTCCTAAGATATCATTGGCTTCTGCTTTGGTACCAAAACCAACAAAATCTGCTATGGTGCCATCTACTATTGAAAGTACCCAACCATCTTTGGTACTGACCAAATTGCAGAAGTGGTTAACAGAAACAACTCCAAAAGGAAACCACTGATGGTCCACAATGTAAAGCACAAAAATGATCCACTGGTAATCCACAAATGTAAAAAATTTATTGAAAGATAAAAAGCAGTAAGCGCTTTCGTCCCACCAATAGAACTTCATCAGACAACTTTTAATTAACAAGAAGCATTTTTAAAGACTGCCAAACACATCACATGCCATTAACCACATCCCCTTAAAGTGAATGAACACAAAACATAAAAATACATATTGTGCTATGAATGTATAAACACATATAAGAACATATATATCCTTAGTGCAATGTTAAATAATAAATATATACTATCTTCTAAGTGCTCTCAATTTTAAAATGGAATTAATTGAAAGACATTCATTTAAACTTGACCAGTTGTTAGCATTTAACAGCAGCTGCCAGTACAATTCTCTCCTTTCTAATAAAACAGACCAAGAACCACCCCTAATGTTCGTATTAATGCTATCAATTGCAAAGAAACAAAAATAATTTTCTCTATTCCCAGAGATATGTTTATATAACACATTTGTGTCTTTGCAAGTTCTTATTTCATATAAATGCTCGTACACTCTGTTTTTTAATTTCCTATCTGGTTTACCAATGTAAAAACAGTTACATTGGTTGTAAAGAGCACAATATATAATTTGTTCAGAATTACAGTTATATTTATACTTAATGTGAATATCCATATTGTTAACTCTGAAAACAGTTCCTTCCTTAATGTGAATACAATATCTACACATGCCACATTTTGTCATCCGTCCATTTTTATTAATATTAGCTGCATACTGTCCTTTTCCAAAGGAATTATTTAAGTTCCTACCCTTTTTAAAAATAATAGTGGGCCTTTTATCAATATGTAATCTCACTCTTCTGTCATGAATCAAAATGGACCAATTCTTATTCAAAATACCTCTAATATCTAAACTCTTCTGTCATAAATCAAAATGGACCAATTCTTATTCAATTTATTTAAAAGTAGTAATAAATAAAATGTTATAATTTACATCTACACATTCTCCGTTAAAGAAAGTAGTATTGAATACATAATCTTCACTTGTTAAAATTTCTGTTAAGAGGGATATGTAAAAGTTCCTTTCTCTTTTATTCACGACTTCTAAGAGAACTTCATTTGCCAATTTTAAAGGATACCCTCTCTTTAAAAGCATATCTTTTAGGGTATCACATTCGTTCAAAAAGTCCTCAAACACTGATACCATACGGGCAGCTCGCACGAGCTGTCCTTTTATAATGTTTTTTTTTTTTTTTTTTTTTTTTTGAGGATGGATACCAGTATAATGCAATAGTGAATTTGAATATGTATTCTTTCTATGTATTCTTGATATGAACCTTTTGTGCTGATAATCCTTAATTAACATTATGTCCAGAAATGCCATTTCATGCAAATTGAATTGGTATGTAAACTTTAAAAATGAGGTAGTTGAATCTATATAGTTTATAAAATCACTAATAAGGCCATACGGTCCATCCCATAGGATAAAAGGTCATCAAGGAATCGTGTATAGTATCTTATATATTTAAAAAAATCGGAACAAAAAAGATATTTCTTTTCCCACTGTAAAACAACTATATTTGCATATAAGCCCCCACATGCTGATCCCATGGCTAGCCCTTCTTGCTGTAGAAAAATTTCATTATTAAATAAAATGAAAGTATTCTTTAATACAGTATCCATAAGCTGTGTATACATTATCACATCAAAATGTTCAACTTTCTTTTCATATAAATATTCATTAAACCATTCTAAACCTTCCTGATGAGGGATTACTGAATATAAATCCTTTATATCCACAGTCAATAACATATAGGACTCCTTAAATGGAATTTTATTAACTTCCTTTAAAAAGCCCCATGAATCTTTACATATATGTGATTCTTGGTATACAAATTTCTTCAGCTTAGAAAATCTATGTATTTCACTAAAGGTTGTATAATAGAACCCTTTGAATCTACGATGGGTCGCATGGGGGGTTGTACTCAATCTTTATGTAGTTTTGGAAGACCAAATATAACTGCTAACTTAGGGTGCATTACTGCTAAATAATTCAGAATATCAATACTTATAAATCCATCAATAAATAAGTCCTGCAATTCATTTTTGATTTTTAAATAATCACTATTTACCTCACTAATAGAGGACTTGGTATATGCTTTCCCATTAAGTATAAATAACATTTTTCTGTTATAGTCATCCAAATTCATGAGGACAACTCCACCTCCTTTATCGGGTTTCATTATTCTAACCTTGTCAAGAAACCAATCGATTTCTCTGACAATGGCATCTTCCCGAATATTATAATCATCCCCTTTTTGGTGAATAGAAAGTAAAGCTCTAATGTCCAGCTCACATATTTTTTCAAATAATGTGACCATAGGGTGCAAGGGGGGATTGTATATACTAGTTATAGCCAAAGGATTAGCGGATTGAATGGGAAAGGAATTCTGAAATAAATTCTTGAAATTAATTTTACGGGTGTATAATTTCAAATCCATCAACTTCTGTGCTATGTTGCTACGTTGCCAATGAACAAAGGTAAATCCTTTAGAAAAAAACATCACATTGCTCTTTATTAAGTTCAACATTTGAAAAATTATATACTTTGAAATCACCTGTGCTATTAGTTAAAATACGACAAACTGGTAAAACATGGTCATTATTATTTATTGCATGTATTTCACTATTATCTATATGATTAAATACAAAATTCATAGTGTAATCTATTTCCTGTTCGACCAGTTCCTGTTGTGGAAATTCCTCCCACCCCTTTTGGTGTTCATGCCCCCCTCCCTCTGGTCCACTGGTTGTTGGCATGGGGATGTGTTGGATAGTTCTCTCCCCTCAAATTGCTCACTTGGGGGGGTCTTGTTTTTCAACCGTTCTGAGCATCTTGGGGGGGATATTCTTCTTTGTCTAAAAAATAATCATCTTCAACTTCTTCTAAAATGCTCACTTTTAAAATCTGTACACTGTCTGTGTGCACTAATTACTGACCATGTCTTCGGCGCCAACCTCTCCGGCACCGATAATTGCAACTTCTCCTATTTCAGATCCATCCTCACCCTATATCCAACAGACTGTGGTGCCAAAGGTCAATATTATAAGTAACCCCAGGACTAGATATTCCCCTTCATTAGTTCACCTGTGGGAAAGGGGACCTTTGAGCAACCTATCTGTCCCTGGAGGAGTGGTTCCAGCCCAGAAGTTAGTAGTTTATTGGCCATTTTGAGCTAATTTGCATCCTTTTCATTTCCCTACTATAAAAACCATGTTTGTATGGTTTTGCTCACCGGGCAATGCTGGTTAGCTACGGTTAAATTATTCCCAGCTCCACTAAGTCTCATCTTCAGTTTTTCCCTTGAAACTAGTCTAACTCTCAACCTAACCACTCAAAAAGCATCTTAAAGCCCAGCACTTGCTCAGACCTAATAGCAAGCACTAATATACTGTGACACTGATTGCCCAGCAGGGCAAGGCTGTTTATTCACCCCTCACCAACCAAGCGACTAAGCAGCTCACCCTACTATTCAGGCATAACCAAAGGGCAACTTCAGGTGCACTCCCCAGTCCAGCTGGTGAATCTGGGTATCCTGAGGCAATGTTACAACTGCCTCATGTACACAGACAACCCTCTCCTCCTACCACAAAACACTAACATATGCGACAGATGCAATTATACTGCCAAACTGGAAGCTAAGCTGTCTCCACCCAAGACTGGAACAGACAGTCAAGAGGAGAAGGTTAACACTTGCACCACACCTCCAGCTGCACACAGACCTACTAAAACAGCACTGGCAAAAAATACACATAAATACACAAAATCATACTCGGAGGCTCTAAATAAAAACCTTCAAAAGCATCAGAGACCTCCAAAGCAGACACCCAAACAACCTGCACTTCCCTTCACAAACCAGACAACACATAAAACACAAAATCAGTGTGCCGCACAATCACAGCCCTTAAGGCAAAATAACATACCTGACACACTAGTAATAGGTGACTCTATAGTCAGGCACACTGACATCCCACTCACTAGGCTGGACAAGCAGAAGGTTACTGTTAGCTGCCTGTCGGGAGCCAAAATCCGCCATATAACACAAGCAGTAAGGTCACTCCGGAACAAGTACAAATATGACTCTGTCATTGTTCATGTTGGTGTGAATGACCTGAGACATACCTCTCTGGACTACATGAAAAGAGACATGGAAGAGCTCTCTGATCATGCAGCCCAGGCTGGTATGACCCTGACCCTGAGTAGCATCCTGCCCTCACCAAGAATGATACCTCAGTATAAAGAAAAAATGATCAATTTCAACAATTGGCTAAGCTTCTGGTGTCATTCAAAGGGGATCCAGTGTCTGTCAGCCTGGAACGACATGTTCGACAAGCCGCATTGCTTTGCAAGAGATGGCTTGCACCTGTCACCCCTAGGCTTTTGAATACTGATCAAGGTTCTTGCTGCCCCCATAGTGTCTTTTTTAGGCAAGGCTCAAAAGTCAAACCCACCTCCATAAACAGCACAATTAACAAAAACCTGAGGTTTATGCTAATCAACGCCAGGAGTTTAAATCTCAAAATGCATGCACTTGAAGCGCTCTTCTGTATGGAGAACATCAACATCTGTGCAGTAACTGATACTTGATTCAAGGCTCCAGAGAGCACCCCAGCACTACCGGGATACAACTCATACCACACGTTTCGGCCACAGAACATGACCGAAACACAAAAGGAGGGGGTGTATCCATATTCATCAAGGATACCTACACCTCCAGGTTAGTGGCGCAGCATGATACCTCTGAGATCATCCATGTGCAACTAACATCGGGCAAATCTGCAATGCAAATTGTGGCCTGCTACAGATCACCCTCCATGACTCAGGACCACCATTCCACCTTTCTGTAGACACTGGAAAACATGAAGGTCCTACCGAACACCATAATATTGGGAGATTTCAAATACCCTACCATTCACTGGGAAAACTACTCGAGTACAAATTCCCAGGCCCAGCACTTCCTGGAATTCATCAACTCAAATGCCCTGGATCAGCTGGTAAACTCCCCTACCAGAGGTGAAAACATATTGGACCTGGTCATCCACACCAGAGATCAACCCGTCACTGGTTAGATCAGACCATAAACTAATCACTCTGGATGTCCACACACCACCATCACCCCCAACTAAGGAAACCACAGTAAAAAAACTTTTCTAAAGAAAACTTCACCTTACTTAAGACAGAGGTAGTAAGTTTCACAGCCCCCACGCTAAAGGATAATGCTGCACAAGATGCAGAAACCTTTACAAATGCACTCTATGAGCACCTACAAGGATGCCTGAATCATGCCATCCCTAGCAAAACCAAGACTCACTCCTCTAAGAGAAGGAAACCAGTTTGGTGGACCCCTGCAATAAACAGGCTATACAATAGAAGGAGGAAACTAGTTCAGAAAAAAAGCAAATCCCAAGAAGGAAAGACATCCCTGATCAGTATCAGTAAGAAACTAAGGTCCCTCAGGAAATCATTCAAGGCTAACTTCGAAAGAAAAATAGCCAAAGATTCAAAAGATAACCACAAATCCTTCTTTAGCTATGTTAAGAATCTAAGTGGCAACTCACAGATATGCACTGAATTAGTGCAAAATAGCACAAAATATACTGATATTGCCAGCATCCTGGCAGATAGATTCAGTGCAAACTTCACCCCCTCTCACCTCCAAAAGGACCCACAACAATACTGGAAAAGTGTAGTGTCCCAAAAATCACAGACGCACAGATGAAAACAGCCCTTTCAAAAGCCAAAAAGACAGCGTCAATGGGACCAGATGGTGTTCCAGGCTGTGTCTTGCACGAACTACAGAACCAACTAACCCCCCACCTAAACACGCTATTCAACCTCAGCCTCTCCACAGGCTACGTGCCCATAGAATGGTGCACAGCAACGGTTATTCCTCTCCACAAAGGAGGGGCCACAACTGACCCTGGTAACTATCACCCCATAAGCCTGACTAGCCTGGTCTGCAAGGCTATGGAGCGCATCATCAAAGAACTCATTAACAAAGACATTGGGAACCTCCAAACACTTCACCCGACCCAGTTCGGCTTTGTTAAGGGCAGATCATGCCTACTAAACCTGGTTGACTTCTTCGAGACAGTCACCAAGGCAATAGACAAGGGAAAGGTGGTTCACACAGCCTACCTTGACCTCGCCAAGGCTTTCAACACCATTCCCCATTCGGGTATTACAGAAAAACTCACCAGCCTGAAAATAAACCTCTACGTCACGAGATGGGTTGCCAACTGGCTTACAGACAGAACTCACATGGTAAGAGTAGTGGGCTCCAGGTCCTACTCTAAACCAGTCACAAGTGGTGTCCCGGAAGGCTCAGTCCTGGGACCCCTACTGTTCGGCATATACTTCTCAGAAGTACAGGCAAACACAGGAGGACTATGGCTAACCAAGTTTGCTGTTGACCGCAAACTGGGAGCCATAACTGACTCTCCGGCTGACACAGACATCCTCCAAAAGGACCTTACTGAGACGGACACCTGGTGTCAAAGTCATGGCCTCAAGCTAAATGTCAAAAAATGCATAGTCATCCCATTTGGGAAAAACAAAACACCCACAAATTACCAAATAGGTGGCATCCCCCTTAATACAGAAGAGGTAATAAGAGATCTGGGGACCCAGGTAGATAGTAATCTCTCCTTTGACAATCATATTGCCAAAGTAGTAAGGAAATCCTTCTATGTGGCCCATCTAATTACTAAAGGGTTCGCATCTAGAAATAAAGAGGTTATAGTGCCCCTCTACTCGTCACTCATTAGACCCATCATAGAGTACAATGCCCCATTTGGGATGTACCTCACAAGACACTTCCAACAGCTGGAAAGACCACAAAAGTACCTCACCAAGAGGATTACTGGCCTCAAACATATGTCCTATGCAGCCCGACAGGAAAAACTCCGGCTGTACTCAGTGGCATATTGCTTACTCAGAGGTGATCTCTGCCTGACTTACAAAGCCATGTCTCCACCTAAAGAAATCCAAGTCACTGCGAGCCATGCACTCTAGTGAGCAAAACCTCGCCACAACAATAAATAGAACATGCTGGAGGGATAGATTCCTGTTACAGAGACTCCCCATGCTTTGGAACAAAATTCCAAATTACATCAGGCAGAGCTCTTCACTAACACTCTTCAAGAGAAACCTTGACGAGTGGATGGGTAACAGAAAGTACACCCCTGGGATCACTTCATTGGCTCTGCTTGACAGAGGATCAGTTAATTAATCAATGGGGTGGCGAAAGCCGACACACTCTGATTAGGCTTATAAATGCCCTTGGGCAGATAGCCTAGTACCTACCTACCTATCTACCTATGAATAGACCTCTTCTTGGGTCAACAGCTGAGTCCCTTTGTGGAAAGACATGAATCTCCTTTGGGGATGTCAATCCATTCCAAAAGGAGTCTATCAGAAATGGATGTAGTTAGATTAGTGGATCAACTTGTGGCAGCCAGAGGCCTCCCTGCACCTTCTCAGACCTCCCTCCCTCCTGGAGCCAAGGCTTATTCTCCCAGGACTCCTACATATATTACTCCTTCAGCCTCTCCCCAAGTCTTGGAGCCCATTTCTTCGACGGTCCCGGTGACAACTGCTTCAGTACCGACAGTGGATCTCACCTCAGTACCGGAACCTACTCTGGATTCTTTGGCTCCATCAAACTAATGTACCCATGGGACCAAGATTTGGCTGCCAGTTCTGGGATCTCTGGCTCAGCACTGATTTTTCTATGGTGTCATCTCAGTTTCTTGGCAGTTTCATGTCCTCTCTCAGCTCCTGCTTTGGGGTGGGTGGCTTTTTTGTGCAGGGTGTGACCCCAATTCCAAGGTCGTCTTTCTCAGTTCCAGGCTCCCATCCCTCTTTGGGCAGGGCTGCATTCCAGATTATGGAGAGAGCTCTAGCCTCAGCTGACTCCCAGTTGGCACCATCCCCGTCAGAGTGCCATATTTTTGTTCTCTGTGGTTTGCAGCTGCCACAGTCTGCTACATCGGGACAGCGGGCACAAGGGCAGCAAGATAGCTAGTGCAGGGTCCCCTTCTCTTTGGAGTCCTCCTCAGATCTTCCACTTGAGGCTCCACCATGTAAGAGATTGTACAAGAGGAAGCACTTAGATTGCCAGAAGAATCAGTCTCTGAGGATACAGATTACAATGCAGGGGAAGGGGCCCCACAGTCACCCCCTGAAGATGTTTCCTTTGGAGACATCCTGGAAATATTAAAACAGAGGGGCGATTGGAAGTCCTCAAACCCATCCTCCGAGGAATCTATTTTCTTGCAAGCTTTTCATGCCTGGCTATCTTCCTCTTGGGTGACCCGCCTGCTGATGAACTAATCAAACTGATCATACAGTCGGCATGGGAGACTCCTGACACCATAGAGTCAATTCCCCGGAGACTGGACAAAATTCTTTAAGCGCCTGAGGATCAACCCCATTGGTCTAAGGATCTAGCGCGTCTATATCATATTATCGTATGATGTAAATAGCGAATGCTATTTCATCGTACTGATAATATCAAAACAACAAAATATCGAACAAACTGAACAGCGAATTTTTTCCCATGGAAAAAAATTTGCTGCTCCATAAAAAAAAAATAATAAACACAAATTTAAGTGGGGGGATTCGCCCCCACACCCCCCATGTGGGGGGCTGTGCCCCCCTCAACCCCTACTTAGATATACCAACTCCGAGATTGCACCATAGTGGAAGAAATGGCAAAGTCCCGAAGATGGTCCACCAAATTTTTTCCCTGGGAAAAAATTTGATGTTTCGTGACTTCGCTATCTTGCAATTTCAACAATATCGGATTGACTAAATAGCATTCGCTGTTTAGTCCATTCGATAGCATTTTATAGACCCGGTCTAGCAGTGTATGCTATGGTGGTGGCAGTGGCGGCCACTGAAAAGGAACTTGCCGAAGGAGTTCAACTGTCTATCCTCCTAACTGAGATTCGCAGACGATGGACAGATTTTGGAAGCAGGTCTTTGCATCATTAACATTCGCTATTCTGTCCTTGAATGTTTTGGCACACTTCACTAGACTCCAAAGGGACCTGATAACTGAGCTTTCAGACACCCTTGCGGGAATAGTGCCAGATGAGGTTCGAGATAAGGTTGCCTCTCATCTTGCCACCCTGGAGTTGATCTCAAATTCATCCATGTGGCTTATTGCTCATACAGCTGAAGAGATATCTACAGCAGATGGTACAGGCATTGCCATTAGGCGTCACGCCTCGATGAGCTTGTGTGATTTTATGGACCCCTTTAAGTCTTTCTTTGTCAATGCTCTGGTTGATGCTACTTCATTGTTTGGCCGAAAAGTTAGAGACACGTTAGCCAGGTTTGAAAAGAACGGGAAGACCCTTTCTGCTGTGGATGTGCTTTTTTCCACTCCATAACAACCTTACTCTGAGAATCAGAGGAGTGGAAAGATGTGGTTCAAGAAGACGCAAGGGCCTTTTCAAGACACACGTGGCAAGTATTCCCCCTGGGGCAGAGGGAGGAACTCATCTGGAAGATGCACCTCCCATGGCAGAGGAGGTCCATGTAATCAGGGTTCCAGAGATTTCTCTTCAGGACAAGCCTACTAGCACTCCTGAGCAGCACCCAATTGTTTACCTCTGGAAGCTTTCAGGGAAAGTTTCTCAATGCACCAGAGGTTACCGCATTGCCTTCAATCTTTTCCCCAAACTCCAAAGGTGAATCACCAATGTTCCACCCAGTCAGAGGGCTATAGCTGCACTAGAAATTCAAAAGCTGCTTCACAAAAGAGTCATCCAAGCAGTCCCACCAGGCAAAATATGATCTGGATTCTACTCAAGATTCTTTTTAGTGCCAAAAAAAAAAACAGAGGACTGGAGACCAGTCTTGGATCTCAGCATATTGAGCAAATTTGCACAACAGATAAAATTCCATATGATCACGGTTTAGTCTATCCTTCTCTTTCTAGTGAAGGGTGATTGGATGTGTTCTATAGATATTCAGGATGCATATTATCACATAAAGATGGACAAGCGCTCCAGAAGATATCTCCACTTCTGGCTAGCAGCCAGTCATTATCAATTTCAAGTACTGACCTTTGGTCTTACCACAGCCCCCATGGCAGTTGTAGCAGCTCACTTAAGGCTACAGGGGTTCCATGTTTTTCCATATCTAGATGACTGGCTCTTCACCGCCCCCACCAGGCATCTGCTGCTTTGCATCATAGACTCTGTTCTACACCTTGCCAAGTTTTTAGGCATTTCAGTCAACAAAAAAAAAAAAATCACAGCTGCTCCCACACAGGACCTGGAATTCATTGGAAATCTGAAAACCTATCTGGCCTCCCTTCCTCATCACAGGTTTTCAAAGTTGAGATTGCAACTTCAAGTTATTCTCTCTCAAGACAAAGTCCCTGCTTGTCTGGTACTACAACTTCTCGGATCCATGGCAGCAACAATAATATTAGTCCCCCTAACGAGGTACCACATAAGGTTGCTTCAATGGCTCCTAGCATCACAATGGTCACTTCTAACTCACCCCATGTCTCATCCAATCTTAATAACAAATCTCTGCAAGAACAATTTATCTTGGTGGATGAACCCAGAAGAGGATTTATGGAGTTGTTCCTTCTCTGTCTCTCAGCCCAAGGCCGTAGTGACCACGGACGCTTCCCTGATAGGGTGGGGGGAATTTTCAGGGAAAGACTGTCCAAGGCACTTGGTCTTCACAGGAGGCAAATCTGCACATCAATGTCCTAGAACTGAGGGCAGTGCTTTTAACGCTGCAGGCATCCCAGTCTGCCCTTCCATCTGGGACAATTGCTCTCCAGTCAGACAACATGTCAGCAATCTGGTACATCAGCAAACAGGGAGGAAGCAGATCCTACCCATTATGTTGGGAAGCTCTAAGAGTTTGGCAATGGGCAATTACCTTCAACTGCTTTCTAACAGTAATGCATATTCCAGGAAACTCCAGCATGATTGCGGACAAACTAAGGAGGTTTATCCTTCTACCTTATAAATGGTCTCTCAATCCCAACATAGTGATGAAAAATTTTCATTGATGGAGTCAGCCTTGCTGCGACCTGTTCACCTATCCCATAAACCACAAATGCAGCAGCTAATTTGCCCTAGTCCCCCCTCGCAGGGAGTCCCCAACAGATGCACTTCTTCACGTTTAGCCCCTGAGACTTCTGTATGCCTTTCCACCAATTCCTCTAATTTCCCAGTTTCTAAGGAAAGTCCAATAGCTGAGAAGCAAAGTGATTCTCATTGCACCTTACTGGCCCCATCAAGTCTGGTTTCCCTTTCTCTAACCTCATCTGGTTCACTGCCCGTGGACTCTGGATCCAACTCTGGACCTATTATCTCACTCTTAGGGCTTGGTGTATCCCAACCTTCAACACTTCAAGCTGATGGCTTGGTTTCTCCACTTGCATTGATTGCTAGGCAGAACAATTTGTCCTCTCCAGTGCAAAAGATACTTCTGGCTTCTCATAAACCATCCACCAGAAAACTTTACCTTGACAAATGAAAAAGATTCTCTATTTGGTCGAATGCAAATGGCTTTGATCCTTTCTTGGCTCCAGTAGATAAGGTCCTGGAATACTTAGCTACCTTATTTCAGTTGGGAGCTTCAACATCTACCATTAGAGTTCATTTAGCTGCCATCTCGAATTTTCAAAACGGTTTCAACGATCACTCAATGTCCCACCGTCTTGCAAAATTTTTCTTAAAGGTGCTCAACATTTGAAGCTACCTTTCAAAGATCCAACAGCACCTTGAGATTTGACCTTAGTCTTGCAATTCCTAGTTCATTAGCCTTTTGAGCCAGCAGCCACTTGTGACCTCAAGATTTTATCTTTGAAGACCCTCTTCCTAGTAGCTATCACATCTACCAGATGAATTTCAGAGTAACAGGCTTTGTGCGTGAATCATCCCTACATCATCTTCCACAGAGGGAAAGTATCATTCAGAACCAGTCCCTCCTTCCTTCCTAAAGTGGTATCAGAGTCCAATATTAACCAGACTATAGACTTACCAGTTTTCTATACAAATTGTTCAAACAAAGGAGAATACTGCCTGCATATGTTGGATGCCTACAGGCAGTTACATTTCTACTTAGACAGAACAAAACCCTCTAGAAAATCAGACCAACTTTTTTCTTTCTTTTTCAGGCACCAGATTGGGAAAACTGGTTTCAAAGGTCACCTTGTCAAAATGGTTAACAGACTGCATTACCTTTATATACAACTAGAATAAACTCAAGCTTCCAACAAACGTTAGAGCGCATTCTATGAGATCTGTTTCTACTTCAGTGGTCTTCCATTCCAGAGCTTCTATGGAAGACATATGCGCAGCTGCAACTTGGGCTACCCCTCATATGTTTATCACTCATTATAAATTAAACATAGTCTCTAGAAGAAGCGCATCCTTTGGCTCAGTGGTGCTCAGGAATATTGTTCCTTAGGGCTGCCCAGGATCTAAAGTAGCTGGGGACTCTGTCCCATCAGTCAGGAATGAATAATGATTGACAACATCTGATAAAGAAGTTATGTTCTTACCATAGCGTTCCATCTGTGTTTTTGATCTTCAGTCATTCTTGACATCCCACTCTCCTGCCCCCTCCTAGAGGCTGCTGGAGGTTCCGAACTAGTCCTGGGGTTTTATAGAGTTGTTACTCAGACAGAGCTTCCATCTTTTCTTAATGGTAGGCAAACTCAAGCTCAGTAGTATGGGTAGAGCCTTAGCTCAACAGTTTTTGGGTGGCGCAAGCTTTGTATAATGGTTGAGTCAGTTCCAAAGGTTCAGAACCTAACCCATCAGTCAATAATGAATGAATATCGGCAACACAGATGGAACATTATGGTAAGAACATAACTTATTTTTCTTTAACAATAAAAATAGAATTTCCTTTTTTTCCTACAAGTTCCTTTTTTGAAGGACCAGGACAATTAATTAATTGTTTTCATGAACACAGATCGCTATTAATTAGTTTAGATAGTAGCAAGATTTGAACTCAATTGAGATTTGGACCCTTTAAATAAGAACATTTGTATTGCAGTCTGGGTGTATATGTATATTTATATTGATATATAGTTTAGAAATGCCACTTTGAAATGATATATCCTTACAGGTCATGGATTGAAGAAAAACTAATTAATGAATTGAAGTGGAGAATACATGTTGTGAAAAGGGTAGAGTTAGAAACTTATGCAGACATTACATGACTATATAATGAAACTGTAACGATGAAAGAAGTTTCATTCATGGAAGAGGAATTAATTAAACAATGTAAAAATATAACATTGACAGTGGCAGAAAAATATTTGAATAGACAGAAATATTGCCAGTAGATCTAGATAAAAGAAAGAAAGTAAATAACATAGTTTAATAACTACAAAGGTAAAATTGTTGATGAAATTGATGAAATTTTAAAAGTAGTAAATTATCAATTATACAATGACTCCCTATTCAAAACCGTGCACGCTGATTGGCCCAGCCCAACCAGCATGCCCATTGTAAATCCCACAATATACCAACAGAAAAAGGTCCGGTCGCCCGGACTTTTTTCCATTGGTATAAAGTGCCCCAAAACCTGTTTACAGCTAAAAAAAAAAAGAGAGAAAACAAAGCATTGGAGACTTTCTTTTCTCCATTGCTTCCATTTCAAAGCATTAATGTACTGTTTATGCGTGGGAACGCAAGTCCCATACGCATGCGCAGTACATCAAAACAAAGAAGCAGTATACCACAACCGGCAGAAGAACAGTAATCCGCTGTTATGCAAAGACATTATTTAAGAAAAGTATGTTTTTTTTTTCTTGAATAATATAATTGTATAATAGCAATAACCGACTCTGTGGTTGTGGTGTATTGAAGATTTACCCACGGTTGCCTTTGTTTAATCACTCTGTCTTCTCCCTCATGATTAAACCACACCAACCCTGGGTAAGTCTTCAATATACCACACCACGACATCGGTTATTGCTTTATTAACATTAATAAACTACAGTAACAGAATTACATTTAGCACTAACATTTGTTAATCTAGCATCTCTTTCAAGGAAGGATGGAATTCTTTATTTCTATTTTGCAGATTAAACAATGATAATTCTAGATTGCTATTAACATGGTATTAATGTGCTTAATGAATGGATAGGGAATGGAGTTGATAAAAAAACATATAAGGAATGATGTAGGGAACTTCTGAAATTACTATAGAAAGGAAGAAGGAAAATGTTGATTTTTTGGTCAATTGGAGACCAGACTCATTATTAAATTGTGATTGTAGGTTAGTAGTTATGTATTACAGAAACGGCTTCAAAAACAGATGTGTAGTAAATGAATTGGAGGATTACATGGTGTTATAAGAAGAATAAGAAGAATTTAAGGGCATGAAATACTGAGGAAAGTTAAATATTTTATGAGTAGATTTTTCCTTAACCAAGTGTTAAGGTTGCTATGTAGGATCAGTAGTATCAAAGCATATGATTTAGTTTCACATAGACAACTGTTTTGGTTATTACAAAAGTAGGATTTTAGTGGTGAAATTACTTGTTAGATTAAAGAGGTGTTTGTGAACTATTTTTTAAGACAGTGATTAATCTTTTTATGTCAGTTAAATGAAAGAAGAATCCAGCAAAGATTCCCTTTCAGTAATCTTTTATTTGGTTTATATATGTATTGTTTTATTTAGACTGTGAAAAGAGGAGGTTCTTCTTTAAGTATTAGTAATGCTATAATATGCAATTGATGTACTGCTCTATGTAGAAAACACTGAGCAATATAAAATACTATTAGAAAAAGTTCAACACACTTTTAGAATGAGTGCATTATCTGTTAGTGTATAGAAGAGCTCTGGAATAGGCTATATGGGAAAAGTAATGAGTATTCTGTTTTCCATTTATAAATTTATTATTTTGGGAACTGCATTGGTAGATGAAGATTATATTATAATTTATCAGGAAAATTTGTATGAAAAAGGTATGAAAGAATAAAAATAGGAAGCCATTTAAAATGACATATGAAGAGGAACTTCTTGTGTTAAAAACATAGCTGTCTGTAGTTTAGATAATTATTTAGCTGTGGTATTCTTGCCGACAGTGACAATGGAGACAAAACTAATGAATATTTTTCCTAAATTAAATCCTATCAAATGGGAAATTTTATATCAAGATATCAAAACGGGTGGCCTGGATATGATTCAGACATTTTTAGAGTATTATTCTCTGTTTATAGCTAAATTAATGGCAGTAACAAAACATTCTTTCTCAGTAAATATTTTATGAATTACTGTGGAATTTTGTTACAGAGACTGAAAGGTAAAGATGTACTACAAAGTGTAATATGCTAAGATATCAAAATGAAACATTAGTGCAGAAATTACGTCAGTGGAAATTTGAGTATGTAGTCATTCAAAGTAAACAAAAGACATTAAAATTTGAACTTTTAGCTAAATGGTGTTATTTTGAACCAGGATGGCAAACTTGGCAGACAAATATTGTAAAGCATTAAAATATAGCATATATATTGGTCAGTAGTATGTTTTATTCATATAAAATAGTTGAAGTTTTAATGAAGCATAATGGTGACAGAAAGACTTTGTAGCTGTGGAGTTATGGAAGCTTTTTAAATGTGTATTTTAAATGTGGGCAAGTTATTATGTTTTGGAAATGTATGTAGACTGTAAAAGGTAAATTATCTATATTAGTAGAGCAGTTGTCACCACATTTTTTGTATTATAATACTGAAGAAAGTAAGGAATGTTCTGTTGACTGTGCAGCTCTCCTCCTTTTACATGATATAAAGTGCTTTGGGATAAGTAAAGCTGCTTGCTTTTTTTTTTTTTTATTAATTGTAGCAGATTAAGATCAGAGCTTATAAATATGACAGAGTGCAGCTTGCTGAAGCAGATGTACATACTCACAACACAGACATGGTTATCTTGCCAAACATACCAAACAAATGAAATTTAGCAGTGATATCATATAGGAAGGCACTCCTCTCATTTCTGTTATGCCATCCCAGAGTGGAATTTGCTGTTGTTTCAGAAAATGCAGCCACATGGCTCTTTCTGCATTCCCGTCATAGCGGCAAGTGTTCTTTTCATATAGCTCCAACAAAAGTGTTTCTTCAGCTGTCCTCCTGGGCTACATCAGAGATAAAGTAAGCTTTATACAGGGCAGCTGCACTCATCATAAATAATATACTTAAAATATTGTTACACTTTATTATGTAGCCAGGGATAATGCTGAAGAAGGGGGTTTTATATTACAGTTTTGTGGTTTGTATGGTGATATCCCCTTGTCTCCTTTCTGATGTGTTATGTTTAAAATGAAATAGAGGCAGTTACAAATATCTACTTTTGCATTAACTAAATTTAGACATCTCCAGGATCCTTGAAATATAGCATTTGAAATATCAGATTGTATTTTTATGGCAGCACAGAGGATTAAGGCTATGAGTTGCTAATGAACTTTTTCTGTAGGATAAGGTTTGATTCCCTTACCCACCATTGGTATTTTGTGTGACTTTTGAACGAATCATTTAACTAAACAGTGGTCCCAGGATAAGTCTGAAAGGGTCCACGAGGATCAGTGGTAAATGTGGTTCAGTGCTGTACTCCAGTTAAAATCTACAAGTAAATAAATGTGAAAAGAGTTCTTTTAGAGTTATCTGTGTTATGTTTGTATTCTGTAGATTTAATTGTCAGCTTGTGAAATATTGTCCAACTCAGTTGCTAGTCATGATTTTGCATTCAGCAAACTGAAACAAAGAAGCTGACATTTTATACATTGTGCAACATTTACTTTACTTTACTTGTTCCGTTTAGAAAAGTGATCCGAGTTTTATTTTTTCTAGGATGCTCTCCCCCTTTCTCCGTCCTGTGACCATGATAATTATTTATTTATTTGACATTTGTTAACCAGATTAGTCTGTCTGGGCAATATGCCCCTTTTCAGCAGAGACCCGAGGAGAAAAGCTCCATTACAAAGAAAGTTAGAAATACAGAGAGTATTAAACAATTGGAATAATAATATCATTGTCTTATACATAGCTAGAACCAATAAAATATCATACAGTATTTGAGTAATACAGAGTTGTAACAAAAAACAAAATATAATAATTATAATGCAATGGATTAAAGAGAAGTTTTGGCATACAGAAATAAGGCTAAGAGTCCTATCATTATAAGGTTAAAAAAGAAAAGCCTAGAGATACATTTGTTCTTGAGGAGTAGACTTAGAAAATGAAATAAAATGACTGGAGGACTGTTAGTGGTATTGGAATAGTCTGAGCAAAAGGTGATGTTACACAATAGGTGGGGGATAAGATGAGTGAACAACAAAGGTTAAAGGAGAAACTAGGTGGAGGCAGAGGAGGTAGCATTCATGTGGAGTTATTGCAGGAGCAAATCCAGGAGTTAAGCTGAAATTCATTAATGCTATTTTAAAACTGATTGTGTTGTTTAAGTGAGCAGATGTGGACAGGAAGTTTGTTCCAAATAGAGGTGACTGAGTGATTGTAAAGTATTTTGCCAATGGATTTGTTGGGTTCGGAAATTTGTGGGAAGAGTTGGTCAGAGCTACATACGTCATGATTAAGAATATATGGGAAGATAAGGTTAGCCAGAGATGGACAAGCTAGGGGTTGTTGATGGATAGAGTGGGTCAGGTGAAGCTGTGGCGGGAGGAGTTAATGTTGAAATTCAAGCCAGTGATGATTTTGTAAAGAATGGTAGTGGTGTGATCGATAATGGAGATTACTGGTGAAGTTAGCTATTTTATTGTAAGTGAGTTCAAGTTTAGTGGACAGATTCTTTTGAAGGTTGGTAAATATTGGGGCGGTGCATAGGAGGGTGGGGAGTAGGTAGGTTTGAGCTAAGGACAATTTAGATTCTGGATTTAGGAATTTTTTGTTCCTTTACAGTAGACCGAGTTTTTAGTGTGTCTTTTTAATACAATTATTGATATGGATGTCAAATGTAAGTTCATCATCTACATAAACTCCAAGAAGTTTAGCGTAAGATTCAACTTTGATAGTAGTGTTATTTAGTGAGGAGACAGAGAAGTGGGGTTTGAGGTTTTGGAGAGATTTAGGAAGGAAGAGGATGAGTCTACTTTTGTTGGGGTTAAGTAGCAGTTGATTGGTAGTGAGCCATTTTTCAACCAAGTGCAGAGAGATTCTTGAGTGAGGGTAAGTAGGTGAGGAAGAGTGTCAGATGTGGAGATGATAGCTGAGTCATTAGTGTATTGTATAAGAGTCATACCTCTTAACTGTACAGATTTTTGGCTCATATTTTTGGCCTGTTCTTCATAAAATTTGTGGTTTTCTGGCAAATCACTGGGATGATCTGAGGATTGAAGTCACTAAATAATGACATACATTTGAGTTTCAGACTTCCAATCCTTCAGAAAAAGTATGTTAAAACAAACCTTGTTACTCTAGCAATTTTCTAAGTTTATAAGAGCAATATTTAAAGTATGTCCCTATTTTTGGGCCTTTGTCCCCCCATTTTCTTGGGCTTTGTCCAGATTTCTTGTGCTAAGAGGTTGAGATGTATGATAAGAGTAGAGTGCGAGCAGGATTGGTAGAGATTGTTAGTAAAGATATTGAATAACAGGGTCCCCATGATGGGGCCTTGGGGAACCCCAGTTTGAATGGAGAGGAATGGGGAAGTTGCATACAGCCATTTAACAGATTGTAGTCGATCATATAGGTAATTAGAGAACCAGTTGAGAGTAGAGTTACAGAGGCTGAGGAATGCTAGTTTGGAGAGAAGGAGATTGTAGAATACAGTGTCAAAGGCTTTAGAGAGGTCGAGGAAGAGGCATGAAACTAATGTGTTATTGATTGTCAAGAGATGTAGAAATAGGATGAGTAAAAGATAAAAGTGCGGTAGCAGTGCTGTGATGAGGTTGGAAACCATGTTTTGTGGAGGTGAGGAGGTTCACTTGAGTAAGATATGAAATGAGCTGTTTATGTATACACTTTTCAAGCATTTTAGAAAGGGGAGATTGAATAACAATGGGCCTGAAATTAGAGGCATCAGTGGCGTTTCCTCCTTTGTGTAGGGGGATATTTTATTTTCTTCATGGCATCTATGAATGCCAGCTGAAAGAAGCAAAGAGTGTGGCTGTGGTGGAGACTATTGGTCCTCAGAACTGTTTTATGTAGCTGTCAGAAGTATACACCGACAGCATGGTTTGACAGGTGCCATGTCATTATGACATCTATATCAGATTGGAGGAGCAGCAGTTATCTAACAGTCAGAACATGATGTATCTAGCAGGTGCCTCATAACCAAACTGAAAGAAATATAACTTGAAATCACTTAAAAGATTCTCCAGCACACAGTTTGCTAACTGAAACTGGGTCATGGGCATATTCTTGTCTCAATCCCTGTGTGCCAAGTTGCTCTGAATGTTGGCTGTTAAGGAAAAACAATTGAAAATGTATCAAAGCAGTATTTTTACTATTTTGCTAACCAGGTAGGTGGGATAATCCTAAATGGCTCTTTTGATCCATGACCCAGGTGAAACGTAGTAAGTAGTAACTTATTATGTCCCTTATGGACAGAGGCTGTCAATAAGAAAAGTATTTTCCTAACTAACACCCTTGACCCCTCCTACCCACAAATCCCTTGCTTACCTCCCAACTAGTATTTCGCCCCCTCATTCAGATGCTCATGATACTCAGGGCCCAAAAAAGTTTGGGGTGTACAGACAGACTTGTAAGAGTCCTAGTGGTCGTTAGCCTAGAAACAACCTATGAACATGTGAAACATTAAAACTGATGAATTTGTACTCTGAATTGTTAAGAACAATTTCTAATGCAAATCAGTAAAAAGCATATAAAATAGTTATGTAAATGTAAATGCAGTTTATTCATTATAATAAATGACTTTAGAGAAATATGTTTCATTATGTATAACGAATGAGATTTCCATGTTCCTCTTGCTCATAATTTATTTATTTATTTTATTTATTTTACATTTGTTAACCGGGAGAGTCCGACTGGATACATGTCCATTTTCAGCGGAGGCCCGGGGAGAAAAGCTCCAAGTACATAACAGACATATGAACATTGTTAATGCAAAAAAAGGAAGATAGTTGAGTTCTAAATACAATATAAAGATACATCACATCTTGGGAAAAAAAAAACAACAGCAGCATATAAAAAAAAAACTCATAAGTGGGCATTGTGACTAGCCATATCAAATGCCACCAAATATGGGCCTGGTGATGGGTTACCTTCTCTGTCTCTAGCATACCCGATTACCTTATGCCCACAATTAAACACTGGCAGTTAGCACACAAGCTTAAGACAAGGAGTTGTTAATGGGCTGCTTCCTGCAGTCTAGACGTTGATTCCCTTGCTGTCCATTTTCCTATTTTAAGACACTGAGCAAGTCACTCAAACAGCTATTGCTTGTGGGTTGCCAGTGAAAAGGGACACTTGTAGTTAGCGATTGCACCCAATTAACAATTGAATGCCTTTCTGTGTTGGCATAATGTCTAATTTTAAATTTTAAATAGAAAAGAGCGTGTGTATTTACTGACATCTCTGTATGTTAATGTATGATAAAATACAGGCAGATGAAGGTACGTCCTTTAGCACCTCGGTCTGAGTGCTGCAGTTTGCCTCTTAGAGCTGCCCTTGCCTTTGTCCATATTTTTTCCATATTGCCCTAAGCAGATCTGAACATTTCTGATGTTTGAACTGTATGAAATGCACCTTGTGGAACAGTGAGTGACCTTTTTGCTTGTTGTCACTTGACTGGTATTATTTTTGACTTATCCCCTCTTCCTATCCATTACTGAGAACAAGACAGGACTGTCAGAGTGGGCCAGCTAGTTGTCATCAGATGCATATATAGCTAGACAGATTGCATGCATACTTAGATAAAAATATTATTTCTGCTGCAGGAGGATGACATCATGGGAAGATTATACTTAGTGTCATATGCAGAGTGGTTTCCTCATTCAGTTGGCATCCTTAGAGATCAGTTCTACTTACTGTTTCCATTTTTCATGGTGATGTTTGTCTTCGGTGATGTCATTATATAGTTGCTAACCAGAGTCATTCTTTTGAAACAGATATAGAAATAAGACATAGACGGCATGTAAGGATGTCAGACCCACCCAGTGTTCTTATCTGTGAATGCTGTCACTTTCCTCTTAGTAATACTCAGTAATTTGTCTTCTTAACTACCGTGGACTCTGACATGAGTTATATTACCGACAGTGATACACAACGGTTCTTTCCTTTAGAATACTTAGCCTGAGGCTGATTTTAAAGTGCATTATTCACTTTTTGTTACTTCAGATTAAATTTTCACCACTCGTAGATATGAATGTCGCATTTTCTCTTTACAAATTAAAATGTTGAAAAAACCCTATATAGTGTTTTCTTTGTTTTCTATGTAACAATTCTAATAAAATTCTAAGTTAATTTCTTTATTGCTTTCTTTCAGATGAATGAATTGAGAAACACACAGCATATTTTGACATAGATTCACTTTTTCAGGTATAAAGTGCACTGCAGCTTATATTTATTTTGTTTCATTTTTTCCATCAAAGCAAGTGTGAGGTGTTCATCATAAGGATTATTGCTGCAGGAAATGCTATATGAATTAGGTTTAGCTGCAGGTATGTGTCAGTTCCCAACCCTTATTTATCATTTTCAAGTGTTGGGACATCTCTGTGGGTGTGTAGAGATGGAACTTTCAGCCGCAACTATTAGAGGGCGCAGGCTTATAAAAGTGTATGCACTACATGCCCTACTCAGTTATTTTTATGGAGCCCCACAAAGAGACAAGTAGAATAAGGCAGTCAAGATATACTCTTAGATGGAATTATAAAGATCCAAAAGTGAAAACTCAAAACAGGATTAATGAGAGAAACTAAATGAAACATTGTAGCTCCAAGCACACAGCTTGTAAATGAGGGCTAGCACACCTAATAAAAAGAAAATAATAAAGTAGCATATGTTGTATAATCTATACTGAAGGTGAAGTTTATGATTCGACAGTACTCAACCAGAAATAATTTCAGTCTCGTTGTACTGCCTGCATTTAGACAACTATTAAAACAGTTAGTTTCACTTTGACTCACTGTGGTGTAAACAGATTTTTTATATGTTTTTAAGAAATTAAACAGATAGATTTCTAGTTTGCTACAGTCATTAAATATCAAGCATTAAACCAGCAGGAGTAGAAGACTGGCCATGTGATGTAAGAGGGAAGGACCCCTGAGATATCAGACTGCTTATCAGGTAGTTTGATAGTTTGAAACATCTGGAGAGACTACAAGAGAAGCTGAAAACTGTGAATAAAATGGAAAGAAAAATATTTTTCTCTGCAATCCAAATCTGATATGAATGTCTGTTTAACAGCAAAATATTGATTTACTGGCTTACACTTTTCTCTTTCAAGTTGCAGAGTCCAGGAAGTGAGCCTGTTCATCTTAACTGATATGTTAGTATCACAGCACTGATACCTCAGTGATTTTCATGATCGTATTCTAATCCACTCACAGTCATATGCATACACACACACACACACACACACACACACACACACACACACACACACACACACACACACACACACACACACACACACACACACACACACACACCTTCTTTTTGGTTGATTACGCTAACATGTCGGACCTTGTTGAAAAGTGCTTTTGCATTTCTCCACCAATCACTGTGATCTTCTCAATGACCTGTGTTGAAATGACATTTTGATTACAGTTGTGTAAGTAAAGCTTACCGTAACAATAGATGTTCAAATGACCACTGCTGCAGTAGCCTTAGCTATATGGTTTTTATCCTGCTAAGGACACAACAGCTGGCCAGCTTCCAAAGCTTCAGGAAACCTTCCTCGTGCCCAAACTGAAAAATTCAGGAGTCCCTGGAGAATGGTCCTAGCAAAGTTTGATCTGGACCTAGAGAATGACTCGAGCTTATAGTGCTTTGTAAAAGTATGCATGGAGGACCAAGTAGCAGCTTCTAGAAAAATTATACAAGGCAACCCTTTTGAAAAAGCCATAGATGAAGCCAAGGCCCTGTTAGACTGGGCCTTGATTCTGCTTTTGTTATGGTGAGTAATAGCCTTGGGCAACCACTTGGAAATAGTCTGTTTTGACACAGATTTGTTTTTTCTTACCTTCACAGGAAGTAAATCATTTGATTTGAAGATCTGAAAGACTAGTTCTGTCAAGATAGAATGTGAGTTGTCTCTGGACAGCCAAGGTGTAGAGTATCCTTTCTCTTTTATTTTTAGGTTCAGGAAAGAAAATGGGAGACGGACAGTTTGGCTTAAAGTAAACTTGGCTAACACTTTAGGTATAAAAGAAGGATTCGTTCTCGATAAAACCCTTTCTCTATAGAAAATGAGAGGGTTGACTCACCATCAGAGCTTGCAACTGAGACATCTTTCTTGCTGAGGTCAGGGTAATCAGTAAAATTGTTTTCCATGTTAACAACCTCAAATCCACCAGAACTGATCTCAGAATTTTCTTGCTTTGGCACTAAGACTATTCTTGAATCAAAACACTTCCCCACCTTGGAAGAAGAAATTGGTTCTAGCACTCCTTTGGACAGCATGTGATGAAGAATTGGTGGAAACAAAACAGTCTGATGTGGAGAATGAAGAATGACCCCCTGGAAAAGAGGAATTTCATTCCACTGTCATCTGTAACCTTGAGGAATGATTTCTAGAACCCATTTGTCTGAAACTATCTGTTGCCAAAGAGAAAAATGTAGATTCAGACTTTCTGGAAGAAAAATGGGGGCCAGGATTGAAAAGGTTCACAAGTTCTCTTGAATAGTCATTCAGCCTTGTTAGACTGTTCTTGGTTTGGTGAGGTTCAAGGCTTCTTTTTTGAACCCTCTTGCCATTTTTCTTAAATGTATGTTTAATTGTATTTTGTTGAGACTGCTTATTATTATTATTATTTTTTTTTTTTGCCAAAATTGCATGAGGAGATAGAAAATACCTTTGAAAATTTGGGAAAGGAGTGCTGGAAAATTAGAGATTTCCTGGATCAACTTGCCCCTTTCGTCACACTTTTTGATCACCTCTGCAGGAGAGGGACCAAATACTAAATCTCTATCCAAGGCTGAATTTAAAATCTCATTTTTTAAATTATCCTGGAGGTTTTGAGAATGCAGACATGCAAACCTCCTCAAAATAGTATCAGTGGCTGTAGTCCTGGAAGAAGTAACAACAGAGTCATACAAACACTGTAAAGAATTAGTAGTGACCTGTGCAACAGAAGAAAGCAGATGTTCAGAGAAACTGCAGATAAAACATTCTTCATACTTTCACAGATTGTCAGAACAAACTTTAAGTAACATACAAGCCTGACAGTTCAAAATTCAAAAAAATCATAGTTGCATAAATGTACACTTTCCCCCATACCTTTCAATAGTTTCCCATCCTTACCAGAAAGAGTAGAGCTGGAATTAACTAAGTGCTTAGCAGCAATGGAATCAAGTAAGGCTGTAGCTGATGGGTCAGGTTTGGGAATTGTGAATGAAAATTTAAATGACTGAGGAGCTCCATACATCCTATCTGCCTTTTATAGGCAACTGGCTGACTATCAGGAAGATTGCAGGGAGTAAGACACATTGACAGAATAGGATGAATGGGTGCAGGTTCTAGAAAATCCTTCTGTAACAAATAGTATTTTCTGAGAGACTGAGAAACCTCAGTGTTCTTCCGATGAAAACACTGGCACATTCTAGCAACAGTCTCAGACAAAGAGAAATCCCACAGGAAGAATCAGAAGGTGAGCTCTCCTCTGACTCTGAATTAGAAATCCGAGGAAAAAAGAAAACGTATCCATGTGTGCATCTTCCTGTTCAGATTCAGAACCGAGAATTTCTTCAGGAAAAGAGAAATCCCTCTTTCTTTTACCAGACGCTATTTAATAAAAATGATCAATAACCTGAATTAAACCCTGAGCCAGACCCAATAAGCTACTACTCTTTAAAAAAATGACGAGCAGTAGATACATGCTAGGTTTTCTGTTTCTTTTTGACAGGAAAAATGTCTCCAACAGTTACTAATTGCAACAGCAGCTTCCCCATAGATAGGTACAACAGTGTAACACAACAGTGAAACCTTCACTGTTCTGTCTCCAAGGACCGATGAAGAGTGGCTCTCCTTCACCCACTGAGGGGACCACAACAGCGACAAAGGATGTGTCTAATAACCAGTCCATAGTGGTTGTAGGTACTACACCAGAGGGATTCAGGGTAAAAGATTAGTGATCTGATATACAACAAATGGCCACAGCAGTCACCCACCTGCTGCTGAGGCAAATTGCCAGCTTGCTGTGGTAGCAAAGGCTGTTTGTTTAACTGTTCTTTTTCTGGCTAGAAAAAGGATTGACCATGGGACCGGTAGTCTTTTCATGGTCAAGCCGAACATGATGCCTCTCTCCAGGGTAAGGCATGCAGCTTCAGAAAAACACAGTAAAATGCACTTTAAAACACTGTGCCAGCCCCACAAAAGTAAAATAAACACAATTCCTCTACAGAAACAATGTTTTTAGTTGCTTTACACCACTGTTAAACTGACAGTTAAAGGAGTGCTCTGTTTAAAAGTATGTTACAATCTCAAGACAGTCCATAGCTTTAAAATAACTTTCCTAAAGTGGAAAGTAATAAAACATCAACAAAACTAAGAAAATATAAGATTTAATGTTGTCTGTTTTTGTACAATTACACCATGGGTATTTGGATCCAACTGGATCTGACCTCGGCACCAACTCTGAAGCTTCTTGGTTCCTCGGCTCTTACTCTACCCTACCCATAATTCCCTCCACTCTACCTTAGTACCTCAGGTCACATGTGCCTCCTGAAGACTTCGGTCATGCCTTTTGAGGGCTCTTCAATAAATAGTATCCTTTGTACAATATTTTTTTTATACTCCTCCCACTACCAAGAGATTCATCTCTCCAGTTATTTAGGCTTTTGTACTAGTATTTTTCTAATAGATTTAACTTAGTTGATAGAGTAGGCAGTTAGATTCATTAGGTTGCTAAGTATTTGTTTGTTTATAGAGTTTTTTAGATTAGTGTGTGTTTTCCTATTATAAAATGTTAGTATAGTGTTTTATAGACATTAGTATAGTGTGTATTTTTTTCAAGTTCACCTGTTAGTGATATATTAAGTAGAGTTTGTTTGCTGTTAAACTTTCTGGATAGTAGTGATAATCTCTGAGGAAAGAATGTCAGACAGCCAGAGGTTTTAAAAGTGTTCTGACTGTGGCCACAAACTTCCACCTTCAGGATCCACATACTTTATGCATATATTGTTTGGGTGCTGCCTAAACACAGTGTCAGCCTTGTGCTGCTTCATTTCGAAGGCATTCCAAATTAGGAGGGGAAAAATCATAGCTAATGGCCTTCTCTGTCCATAGTCAAGGTCTGCAATTCCTGCAGCTTCTACTTACTCTGCTGCCTGTTCCCCAGCCAACAAACAGGATAAGATACCCAAAGCCAAGCAAAAAACTGAAAAAGGCAAAGGAAAAGATAAAAGAAGAAGATACAACAGATCCTGAAAAGTCAAAGAAATGTTCCCCAGAAATAACATTGCTTTCTGGGTTTTTTCCAAAAAATCCTCAATGGTTGGAGCTGACGGTTTCTTGGATCTGTATCTCGCCGTCTCAGTTCTGTTTCTCTCCAAACCGGGTGAGTCCAAGGTTACATTTTCCTGTACTCCAGGAACAAAGGTATTAGAGACCATGTTCAGTGCCTTCTTCTGCCTGGTCATCCAGAAGCCTAACAGAACAACATGTAAATAGCATGATGAGGGCGTTTCTTAGAACGCAAATCCAGCTTGGGGTTCTCTTGGTGCCATCTACTGGGAATGTACCAAGTCTTGGTCCAGCTACCATTTTTCGTTCTTCTCTGGTCCCAGTCCACTCTTCACAGCTGACTGTCCTGGATCCAACCTGTCTCGGAGAGCCTTTTTCAGAGTTGACAGTTTGAGTTACTTTGTCTCTGGCAACATCCCTTCCTCTTTCAGCTCTGATATGTTTGAATTGTGAAGAAACTCAGAGCTGAAGCCTCAGTGCTGGGATTTTAAGGGGATGGATTGACACCTAAGTTGTCAGAACCATCCCTTCCCCTCAGGGCCTCAGCATTCAATATCTCATCTCTAAGATTAGCTTTGGGGTTAAGGCCTATTGGCTTTGAGGTATCTGTTCTGACTGATAATAGGATGAAGCCTATGGAGCCACTTCCGCCTTCAAGGTTTTCGAAAGGGTCCTATCTATGCCAAGGGAAAAGACACTTCTATCCAGCTCGGTTCTTCCCGAACCCAACAGGACTGTGCTTCTACTTCCCATCACCATATCAGCCAGGGACAGTTGCTACCACAGGCTTCTTAGGCTGCATACTACTTTAGCTCCCTGTCTGATATGGAACCTTCTGATCTCCCACCTGAACCAGTTCACTAGAAACAGACATGGAAGCAGAAACACATAGACTCATCTCCAGAGTCTTTCATTGAAGACATGGACTTGGATGAAGGTGAAGGCCTCCCTACATCCCTTTCAGAAAATGTCACCTTTGGTGAGATCTTAGAATTGCTGAAGCAGAGAGGGGGGATGGTCCACTGACAACCCTTCACCAGATGAGTCTGTGTTCCTGGAAATCTTTGGTTCTGGCTGAACATCATCCTGTTTGGTATCACCCACTGGCCTCCTCATTGACCCCATTGCCCAACAGGCATGGAAGGACCGTGACATGGTGGAGCTGATCCCTAAAAAACTGACAGGATGTTGGCAGTACCAAAGGAAAGGAAACATTAGAGCAAAGGTCCATTGGTGGATGCAATTATGGTAGCAGCAGCCACTAAAAAGGAACTGTTGGAGGAAGGCTCCTCGGTTTACCCCCCCCCCCCAACAGGGAGTGTAGGGCTATGGACTGGTTTGGAAAATAGACACTTCAGTGACTTTCACACTTAGAGCTCTGAATTATTTGGCCCATATTACTAGATTTCAGAGAGATCTGACGAATGAGCTGTCCAAGTCTCTCTCAGGTGACCTGCCTGCAGATGTTCAGAAGATCGTGGACTCCCAGCTTTGTTCCTTTCAGGCTACCTCCAGTGTAGCCGTGTGACTGCTTTCTAATTCAGCTGATGGCATAGCTGGTGCAGCAGGCACTGGCATCACTATGCATCAGCATGCCTAGATGCCTCTCTGTGATTATATGGAAAACTTTAGGACGTCCTTTGTCAGTGCCTCCTTTGATGGCGCCACTCTATTTGGATCAGAGGTAAAAGACACACTAACCAGGAGTGGATGGCAAGACTCTCTCTGCATTGCAAATCCATTTCTTTACCCCTCAGAGGACATTTTCTCAAATCAATGAGCTGTAAAGAAAATGTGGTTCTGTAAGACACAGAGTTCTTATTATGACAGCTGGGAATAGACCTTCTTGTGGCAGAGGAGGATGCAACTACAATGGATATCGCCACAGAGGCAGAGGCAGACTGTACAACCAGGGTTTTGTGGTTCCCTTCACCGAGAAGCCATATCAGTACCCCTGAAGAGTTGCCCAACTGCTGCACAGTGGAGGCAGTCGGGGTGCTTATCCATGCAGCCACAAGCCTAGCAAAATATAACAACAGATTCTTGGATGCTAAACATAATTTTCAAAGGCTATTTGATTCCCTTTTTCCTTATTCCAATAGAAAAGAAGAAAGTTCTCAATGTTCCACTTGCAACAGCAGACATTTCCAAGCTGCTAAGAAAGACAGTCATCCAGCCGGTCCCCAAAAACCAGTTAGAGTCCAGAGTCTACTTGATGATCTTTTTAGTACCCAAGAAAACAGGGTAACTCAGAACCATTTTAGGCCTGAGTCATTGTAATCAATTTATGAAACAGAGAAAATTCTGGATGGTCACAGTTCAGTCCATTTTGCCTTTACTGAGGAATGACAATTGTATGTACTCCACAGATCTCAAGGATGCATACCATCATGTAGAGGAATGACAATTGTATGTACTCCACAGATCTCAAGGATGCATACCATCATGTAGAGGAATGACAATTGTATGTACTCCACAGATCTCAAGGATGCATACCATCATGTAGAGGAATGACAATTGTATGTACTCCACAGATCTCAAGGATGCATACCATCATGTAGAGGAATGACAATTGTATATACTCCACAGATCTCAAGGATGCATACCATCATGTAGAGGAATGACAATTGTATGTACTCCACAGATCTCAAGGATGCATACCATCATGTAGAGGAATGACAATCGTATGTACTCCACAGATCTCAAGGATGCATACCATCATGTAGAGGAATGACAATCGTATGTACTCCACAGATCTCAAGGATGCATACCATCATGTAAAGATAGAGAAGCATTCAAGGAGATTCCTCCATTTCCAGCTGGGGCCATTCGTTATCAATTCAGAGCCGTACTTTTCAGTTTCACCATGGCCCTCAGGGTGTTTACCAAGACGATGGCAGTGGTGGCAGTGCATCTTCACCTGCTAGGGATCCCAGTTTTCCCTGTATCTCAGTGATTGACTCCTAACTGATACCTCCAGAAATCTGCTACTGAATCATCTGGACCTTCATCTCCATCTAATGCAAGATCTAGGGATCACAATCAACCCACCCAAAAGTCATCTTATCATAATGCAACAAGCAGAATTTATTGGATGTCACCTAGATTCAATTTGACAGATTGCCAGACTTCCTCAACCCATAGTGCTCACCCTATGCCTCTCAGCTACACAAGTACTTTATCACCCTTCTCCTCCTCCAGTAACACAGATTCTTTGTCTTTTAGGTCTAATGGCCTCTACAATCTTAATAGTTACACTAGCCACATTTTACGTGAAAGTACTTCAAGGGACCCTAGCCGTGCAAAGGTCTCAAAACATTCATCCAGTGCATGTGAAAATTTGCATCACTTAAATTTGCACATCTCCTGATGGATGAAATCTCCTTTGGTGACAAAAGGATGTCCATTCCAGATGGATCCACCCGTGGCTGTAGTAACCACGGATACCTCCCTTCTAGGGTTGGGGCATTTTGAAGGGAGGCTAGTTCAAGGTACTAGGTCAGAAAGAGAGATCAGTCTTCACATCAATATCTTGTAGATGAGAGCAGTCCTCCTAGAGTGGCATGCATTCTGGGATGTCTTCCACAAGGGTGTGATTTCTGTACAGTCCGACATGTCAGTAATCTGGTACATCAGCAAACAGGGAGGAACATGCTCCTATCCCTTATTTCAAGAGGCCTTGAAAGTTTAGCAAGGGATGATGGGTTCTCATTGTTGGCTGATAGCAGTATATATACCGGGGGGGGGGGGGCAATCTCCACCAAATGTAGTAAAGAAACAACAAATTCACCAGAAAAAATAAAATAATTCACCACTGCAAGCTATAAAGTCAGGCTGACTAACTGCTTGTTACATCCAAATAAGTCCAAAACTGCTGTTCATAAAAGGAAAAATATTTATTGTAGAACACAATGAACTGAGTGCTTTCACCCACCATAAACCTAGGGCATCATCAGAGTTAAAAACAGCACATCACTTAATCCTTAAATAAGGAAAATCAGACACAGGTGACCTTTATCTAATGTAGCTGCTTAAAGACATCATAAAAAATTAATTCAGAGAAAAATACATATGAAACTGTACACTTTAAAACCTTATATGTTGTCATACCTCATAATAAAAACATTGTGTTATTTTAGCAGTGTCAAAGCCACTATTTTAACTGTGCTCTTAGCTTCAATACACTGCTAATAGAACAAGCTTCATTAATACCAGGGATAACCATGGCATTCAATCTTAGTTGCCATGCTAGTTCTTTATATTCCAACATATTGTTTACATCCCCCACCACGATTATTCATTTGCACTCTATAATAAAATATATATATATTTTTTTTAATTTAGTGCATTTGGTAGAATGGACATAGAGAGCAGTAGTGTTTTTCTTATTTTTTGTATCTTTTGTGTGTTCTGCCGAACACCATATAGCAGGGGTGTCCAATGTACTAGAGGATAAATTGAGCAGAACTATCTTAATGCCTCATGAGTGGTCCCTCAATCCATCAGTGACAAACCTGATTTTTTTGTCACCGGGTCCAACCTTGCTACGATCTCTTTTCACCCTACATAAAAAAAATGCATCAGTTACTTTGCCCCAGTTCCTCCTTAGAGACAGTTACCGAGGGATACCCTAGTTCACAAATGTTCCCCAAGTCTTCTGTATGCCTTTCTCCCATTGCCCTTAATGAATAAATTCATACAGAAAGAAAGCAAGAATGTGAAAGCCCAGAGGGATTCTCCTTGCTTCCTTCTGGCCCTGACAAACATGGTTTCCCTTCCTATGTACTCTACTAGAACATTCACCATGGATGCTGGATCAGTATTCAAACCTGTTAACACACCCATCCAGACTGCATCCTCCAGACCAGTGATCCATGAAATTAACACTGTTGGAAATGCCTGGTGTTCTGGCTGAACTCCTGGTGTTCTGGCTGAAGTGTGATCCTCAAACAATCTGGAAAAATATCTCTGATTGATAAGTAGATTTCTTGGCATTTTAACTTTTCAGAGTTCTGCATTGTCTTAATTTTGCCTGAATGAATTATTTTATATATTTTCTGTATTGTTTTATGTTTCTCATCTGTCCTGAAAATGTTTTTTTTTCCCTCCCACTCACCCTGTTTTTGTAGCGTTGTTATAGTTGGTGGCTTTGCAGTTGTCCGCCCCTACTATAAATTTGATCTGGGACACCCCACTGGTGTTCCCTCTACTTAATAGAGAGAGAACATTTGAGAAGGCCAACCTACTTAGGTTCTTAACCTTGAATTGTTCTTCTGCTCCTCCTTCCTCTCTCCTTGAACTTTACTAAAAAAAAATTGCACTTTATTTTGTTTTTGCCTCTTCTTAAAAATACTCAATTGTATTTTTCTGCTGAATTTATTACTGCTTGGTAGTAGCCTAATTGAATTATAACTGTTATTCTAAGCCTTTTGGTTTAAGCACTTGGGCTTCAGACCAGTTGTTTTACATTAAGAAGGTTTGTGGTCTACAGTGTTGTGGCAGAACAGGTAGCTTACATCCTTCTAAGTTGGGAATTCCTGATTGAAGTCTCAGTGTCTGTTATTCTAAAAGTGTATTAGTTCTGATTTAAGCACTTGGGCTTCAGGCCAGTTATTTTACATTAAGAAGGTTTGTGGTCTGCACTCTTGTGGGAGGAGAGGCTAGATTTTGCCCTTCTGAGCTGGTTAAAAGATTATTGTGCCTGCTTATTTGAACTGTTTCTTTCTGAAATTGGTGTGCCTTGTTTGCTGTAGCATAGACTAGATTCAGGCATACTGAATCTAGCTTTGTTTGTATAACCTGAGCACTAATCCAGGCCATCTTTTTTGGAAATGTTCCCCTGCACCCTAGTGGCAGGAGTGTGCAGTTAGAACTTGTCTGATTGAAGACTGCTGGAACAGGGCTCAGTTTTGAGCTTTTTTACTGGTTAATTGGGTAATTTGTTTAAATCAGTTTGCTTGTTTTCTATTGTTATATAAAAATGCACTTTATTAATTTGCTTTTACTGCATTTGTGTTTCTTCCTACTTTATTGCATTTATTACTGCTTGCTAGTAGCCTGATTAAATTGTAACTGTTATTCTAAGCCTTTGGTTGAAGCACTTGGGCTTCTGACCAGTTGTTTTGCATTAAGAAGGTTAGTGGTCTGCACTATTGTGGCAGGACATGGGCCTTACATCCTTCTAAGTTAGGAGTTGCTGCTTGAAGGCTTAGTGTCTGTTATTCTAAAAGTGTATTCTCTGGTTTAAGCACTTGGACTTTGGGCCAGTTATTTTCCATTAAGAAGGTGTGGTCTGCACTCTTGTGGGAGGAGAGGGTAGATTCTGCCCTTCTAAGCTGGAAGTTTCTGGTTAAAGGCTTATTGTGCCTGCTTATTTGAACTGTTTCTTTCTGCAATTGGTACGCCTTGCTTGCTGTAGCATAGACTAAGTTCAGACCTGCTGAATCTAGCTTTGTTTGTAAAACATGAGTACTAATCCACACCATCTTTTTTTGGAGAAGGTTCCCCTGCACCTTAGTGGCAGGAGTGTGCAGTTAGAACTTGTTTGATCAAAGACTGCTGGAACGCAGCTCAGTTTTTAGCTTTTTATTGGTTAATTTGTTTAAATCAGTTTGCTCATTTGCTACTGTTATATTAAAAAAAATACACTTTATGCACCGCCGCTTAACTAGGGTTAAACTATTCCCGGCGCCATAAAGTGTGCTCTTCAAATTTTCCCTTAGAACTAGCCATTTTTTTTTAGTTTTATCACTCAAATCTGTTTCTTTGAGCTCAGCACTTGTTCATTATAAGCACTAAATAAGCTACAGATTACTGCAGCACTCAACTTTCCTCACTTGTCTAGAGGAAAACAGTTTTTAGTACTTAATAAATAAGCACCTATCCAGGCATGTCTAAGGGTCAGCTCCCGTGGTTTTATCCTGTCTACCTGATGAATCTGGGCATTTTGGGGCAATGCAGTAATTGCCTCATGTACACAGACAACCCTCTCCTCCTACCACCCAGCACTACAACTTGTGAGAGATGCAATTATATAGCCAAACTGGAAGCAAAGTTCTTTTCACCCAAGACTGGACTAGACAGTCAAGAGGAAAGGTAAACACTTGCACCACATCACACTCATCACATAGTCCCTCAAAACCTGCACCACCAAAACACACACATAGCAACTCAAAACACACACCTACACATTCGCAGAGGCTCTCAATAAACATCTGCTCAAGCAACAGGGACCTCCAAAGCAGAAATGCATGCAGCCTCCACCCCCCCCCCCAACACAACCCAAATGACACATAGCCCACAAACTCAGTGTGTCACTCAACCACAGCCCATAAGGCATAACAAGGTACACAACACTCTAGCCATAGGTGACTCTATAGTCCGGCACACTGATGCTCCACTCACCAGGCTGAATAAGGAGAAAGTTACTGTCAGCTGCCTGTCGGGTGCCAGGATCCACCACATAATTCACGCACTCAGGTCACTCCACAACAAGTACAAATATGACTCTGACATTGTCCATGCTGGTGTGAATGACCTGAGATGTACCTCCCTGGACTACATGAAAAGAGACATGGAGGAGCTTTCCAATCTTGTAGCCCAGGTAGGTATGACCCTAGCCCTGCCCTGAGTAGCATCCTGCCATCACCCAGAATGATACCACAGTACAAGGACACAATGATTGACTTCAACAATTGGCTACGCTTCTGGTGTCATTCTAAGGGGATCCAGTATCTGTCTGCTTGGCATGACATCATCGACAGACCACGATGCTTTGCCAGAAATGGCCTGCACCTGTCACCCTTGGGATTCTGGATACTGGCTAAGGCTCTTGCCACCCCTATAGTGCCTTTTTTAGGCAAGGTTCAAATGACAAATTCACCACCGTAACAGGTACAAGCAAGCAAAATCTGAGGGTAATGCTACTCAATGCTAGAAGTCTAAACCTCAAAATGCCTTCACTCGAGGCACTCCTTAAAATGGAGAACATCAACATTTGTGCAGTGACAGAGACCTGGTTCAAGCCTCCAGACAGCACCCCTGCATTGCCAGGCTATAGTTCAAACCACACCTTTAGGCCACCTAACCTGGACCGAAACACTAAAGGCGGAGGTGTGCCCATATTCATTAAGGATAGCCACACCTCCAGGCTAGTTGCTCAGCATAATGCAGCCGGGATTATCCAAGTGCAACTAACTCTGGGCAAGACCGCAATCCAAATTGTAACTGTCTACAAATCCCCCACCATGCCCCAGGATTCCCACTCCTCATTTCTCAATACACTGGAAAATATTAGGGTACAACCCAACACCCTAATAATGGGCGATTTCAACTACCCCACCATTAACTGGGAAAACTACTCATGTACAAAAAACACACTGAAACCTTCATAATACGATAAAACACACACCACACCAGGATAAAGTATAAATTTTTTACTGATGCATCCGGTACCTCGGCTTACACCTTCAAGGAATAATTTTTTACATCAAGCAGCCATCTTATATATTATAACAATTAATTGATTAATTCATTCATCCCAATTGAACATTTAAATTACTCAATAAATTCATCTTTACGTATTCATTAAAGTGCCTGTGCTGAATTCCCTAATCATGGACATTCTTACACTAAATTCACGCATTTCATTTAATAAAATTAAATTTTTTAACAAAATTTCATTTTGATCTAATACCATTAATAGATCCTGTGTATTTAACTAGCATACTGTATAACAAATAATCTGAAGTAGGAACTTCATTTGTCAGCAACCTTTGGGATACGGATCCGATCTCGGATCCGAGCCGGCAACTTCTTATCATAGCATAGATCCGAGCTCCTAGCTCCTCCCCTTACCCATAATCCCCCTGCCTACCCTAACTGACCCCAGATCTAGTTTGCCGCTCTTCAAGCAACAGCTAGATTCCAGAGCTCTTAGCGTTTTGTGAGAAAAAAAAAAAAGTTTTTTTTCTTTCTTCTTTCTGAGTGAGTGATTGTGTGTGCGTGGTAGGTTTACCCTTAACACTAATCTTATTATTATTTTAGCTTTCAGCTTAAATTTATTTTAAAGTATTTCTCCCTCCCCCGCTGGTCGTAGCGTGTGTGTGTGACTTGAGTGTTAGGGGCCTAGTGAGTGTGCTTTACTGTAGTAATGTCGGAGGCCCCTAAAGCCATTTTTTCGAAATGCACCGAGTGTGGCCACAAGCTTTTACCGGCTGATGGCCACACTCGGTGCGTTAGGTGCCTTGGAGTTGAACACCTCTCTTCGGGGTGCGCGATTTGCTCGGCGTTCAACCCCAGGGCACTCAAGGATAGTAGGTCGAAGCTAGTCCTGGTGGGCCTTCTACCCCCAGACTCTGCTTCGGCCTCCGGTACTTCGGTGCCCGCTACCGCCCCGGTAGCGGTCACTCCTGCCTCCCTTCCTCCGACCGGGACTCAACCTCCCGCTTCGGCTCCGTAGGATAGGGAGGCCAGGAAAGAGAAGCGGTGGGAGAAGCACCTTAAGCGGCGGGCCGATGACTCCTCATCGGCCCCGCCCGCCAAAAGGGCTTCTCCATCCAAGTCTTCTCGATCTCCTCCTCCTCGGATCCGATCCCCTTGTTTCTCCCTGGGACCCGAGGAGGAGGTGATCCGGTCCCAGTCGAGGTCATCAAGGCGACACTCCAGGTCTGCCTCGGTGGCCTCTTCGAGGTCCACTTTTAGTATGTCTGATGCGGACATGGACCGGATGATGAGGAGATTCATCCAGGCCCAGATGCAGATGGGAGTGCTCTTGCCTCCCCCCCTCCGGGGGGGGAGCTCGACCCCTTTTTTCGCTCCTATAGCTCCTTCTCCGACCCGCATTCTGGGTTCGGAGTGCTCGGAGCCGAGCCACGTTGGATCCAGGGGTAGGTCGGAGCCGACCGTGCTGGGCACATCAGCTCCGACGGCTCCCTCGAGTTTGTCAGATCCGACCTCTCAGAGCCATGGGCCGAGCTTCAGATCCGAGGGATTCGGTGTGCTTTCGGCTCCATCCCGGTTGGAGCACACTGGTCCTTCGGATCTGACGTTCTCGGCGCCGGGTCTGATCCCTGCTTCGGATCCGAGTGGGAGTCGGATCTCGGATCTGTCAGAGAGTGGCTCCCCCTCGGCTTTCGCTGCGGTGGAGAGGGCACTGTCGAGTGCTTCCAGGCCTCCAGTCCTGGCTTCGGCTCCCTCCCGCACTCCTTCTCATCTGGTCCTGGCTCCCCTCATCCGGCCCTCGGGGCAGCCTGCCTCAGCACCTCTAGGAGTTCCAGTGGAACAGGATACAGCCCGTGAGGACTCCTCGGACAGCCCCCCCGAGGAGATTCCTCACAAGGCAAAGTGCAAAAGGAGGCACATAGACTCCCCTGAGAGTCTCACTGAAGATACGGACTTGGATGAAAGGGAAGGCTCCCCTAGATCACCCCCCGAGGATGTCTCCTTTGAAGACATCATGGAAATGCTCAAAATCAGGGGTGGGTGGTCTGCCCCTAAGGCTTCCTCTGATGAGTCTGTATTCCTTGAGGTGTTTGAGGCAGGACCATCTACCTCTTGGGTGTCTCCTCCACGCGACCCCCTGGTGGATCTCATATTCTCTAGGGCTTGGAAGGAACCAGACACCATAGAGCCGATCCCCAAGTGTCCGGACAAAATTTTGAGCCCCCCTGCAGAGAGATCACACTGGAGCAGAGGTCCCCCTGTGGATGCCATGTTGGTGGCTGCAGCCACCAAGAAAGAGTTGGCTCAGGAGAGCCCCACGGTTCATCCTCCGAGCAAGGAGTCTTGCGCGATGGACTGTCTTGGGAAGCGGGCCTTCAGTTCAGCGACCTTCTCTATGAGGGCCTTGAACTACATGGCACACGTTATTTGGATGCAGCAGGATCTAATTAAGGAATATGCTGCTTCCCCCCCAGTGTCCGTGTCGGAGGGAGACAAGGATCTGTACTCCTCCCGAATGGCCACCCTCCACTCTATCTCTAACACCTCTATGCGGCTGTTGTCTCATGCTACGGAGGGAGCCGCTAGAGCAGGTGGAGTCGGGCTTGTCATGAGGAGACAGGCCTGTCTCCATCACTGTGACTTCTCGGAACCCTTTAAGGCGTCACTCGCGAATGCCCCTTTTGATGGTTCTGCAATTTTCGGCAAAACCGTTCGCGACACTCTTGTCCAGAGTGAGAAAGACAGGAAGACCTTGTCTGCCATCGGAGTCTGCTTCTTTGCGCCGCAGAGGTCCTTTCCAAGAACCAAAAGGGTCAGAAGAAGATGTGGTTCCGAAAATCGCATCAATCCCAGTCTGCTCAGGACAACCAGTCCTCTTGTGGCAGAGGAGGACAGGGAGGACGCCGCCCCAGAGGCAGAGGGGGTCCCAGGAATTTTGGGCCCAGAGAACCGTTCTCTGAGAGGCCCACGCAGAACCCCTGAGGGTTTACCCAACTGTTCCACTCTGTAGGCAGTCGGGGGGCATTTTTCGAGGCACCTAGCAAAATGGGAGTCCATAACAATGGATAGCTGGGTGCTTCGTATTATATCCAGAGGTTACCAAATTCCCTTTATAGTAAACCCCAGAATCAGAAGCCTTCCTGACGTTCCACCCAGTCAGAGGGAGGTGGCTGCTGCAGAAATTCAGCAGCTTCTGCAAAAAAGAGCCATCCAGCCCGTCCCCCCAGATCAAGTCGGATCAGGGTTTTACTCCAGGTTCTTTCTGGTGCCAAAAATGACGGGGACTTCAAGTCCATCCTCGACCTCTCTCTACTAAACCTGGCGATACCCAAAGAAAAGTTCCGAATGGTCACGTTGCAATCCGTCCTCCCCTTATTGCGGCAGGACGACTGGATGTGCTCCATAGACCTCAATGATGCGTACTATCACATTCTAGTGGACAGGCGTTCCAGGAGGTTTCTCCGCTTCTGGCTGGGAGCCAGTCACTTTCAATTCAGGGTCCTCCCCTTCGGTCTCACCTCAGCCCCCAGGGTGTTCACCAAGGTCCTAGCGGTAATAGCGGCCCACCTGAGACTCCAGGGAATTCAGGTCTTTCCATACTTGGACGACTGGCTCCTTACAGCCCCAACAAGGCATCTACTTTGTTCAGGCAGGGATTATTTCCTCAGTCTGGCTCCACTATTAGGATTAACCATCAACATGACCAAATTCTCTCTCATCCCTACACAGGTGTTGGATTTTATAGGGGCGAAACTGGATTCCAGACAGATGCTTGCGTTCTTGACTCCAGATCGGCTTCGGAATCTGATGTTGCAAGTGCAGGCCATCCTTCAACTGCAAACACCTTCGGCGGTATTGATCCTGAGGGCCCTAGGATCTATGGTGGCTGCAATCCCTCTGCTGCCATTGGCCCGGTTGAACATGAGGGTTCTGCAGTCGACCCTCCAGGTACAATGGTCCTTGTCTCGCAACCCCCTGTCTCACCCCATTTCCTTAAGCAAGGTTTGCAGAAGATCGCTCCTGTGGTGGCTCCAGTCTCCCAACCTCCACACGGGGCATCCCTTCTCACTACCTCCGCCAGTCGACACAGTGACCACGGATGCTTCTCGCCTGAGGTGGGGGCATTTTTCAGGCAGGACAGTCCAAGGCACATGGAATGACGTAGAGACCTCTTTGCATATCAACGTCCTAGAGATGAGGGCGGTGCTTTTGACGTTGCAGGCACTACACAACTCTCTTCCGGTAGGGACGATTGCAGTACAGACAGACAACATGTCGGTCATCTGGTACATCAGCAAACAGGGGGGAACCAGGTCTTACCCCCTTTGCCGCGAGGCCATGAGAATGTGGGAATGGGCGATTTCCACCAACCGCTTTCTCATAGCAACGCACATTCCGGGATGGTCCAACATTCTAGCGGACAGGCTCAGTCGTACTATCCTGACTCCTTACGAATGGTCTCTCAACCATCGAGTTGCAGAGCAAGTATTTGCCCGATGGGGGCAACCTTGTTGCGATCTTTTTGCCTCTCCTTCAAACACCAAATGCAACGATTACTTCGCTCTGATCCCCCCTCCGGGGGAGTACCCGAGAGACTCGTTAGTTCATGCTTGGCCTCCCGGTCTTCTTTATGCTTACTCTCCTCTTCCCCTGATGTTGAAATTATTACAGAAAGCCAGGCAGTTGGGGAGAAAGATGATCCTCATTGCCCCATTCTGGCCTCATCAGACGTGGTTCCCTTACCTATGGTCTCACCTAGTGTATCCACCATGGATTCTGGATCCCATTCCGGATCTCATTTCTCACCCTCTCGGTCTTCCGACTCCGAACCTGGTCAACCTCAAGCTGACGGCTTGGTTGCTCCAGTTCCACTCCTCATAAGGACTCCCGGGATCTCATCACCGGTCAAAGCCATTCTTGTAGCAGCTTTCAAGCCTTTCACCAGGAAGGGTTATCGGAGTAAGTGGAAACGCTTCACCATTTGGGCAGAACACCATCGTTTAGACCCTTTTACAGCCCCGATATCGTCGGTTCTAGATTTTCTAACCTCTCTCTTTCACCAGGGGGCTAGTTCTTCCACAGTCAAGGTACAACTGGCAGCAATCTCATACTATCACGTGGGGCAAGAGTCTGGCCCTCTTATCACTTCCAAACTATGTAAGACCTTCCTCAAGGGTACCTTCCTCCTTAGGCCTCCAGTTAAAGAGGTGGTACCTCCATGGGATTTATCCTTAGTCTTGCAGGCCTTGACTGGTCCCCCATTCGAACCGGCCACAGTTGATCTCAAATTTCTCTCTTGGAAGACAGCTTTTTTGGTGGCCATAACTTCAGCCAAAAGAGTGTCGGAATTGCAAGCTCTTTGTGTCAAACCACCATATCTGGTCTTTCACCCGGATAGGGTTTACCTCAGGATCAATCCGTCCTTTCTACCTAAGGTATCTTCAGAAGCAAACATCAATCAATCTATCAACCTTCCAGTGTTTTTCCACAACTTTCATAACAAAGGAGAGTACAAGCTACATTCCTTAGATGTACACAGACAACTATGTTTTTATATCCATAGAACTGCTGATCCTAGGCAATCCGATCAGTTGTTTATCTCCTTTGCCAAAAGTAATTTCGGAAAGTCAGTTTCTAAAGTTTCTCTCTCTCGATGGATCTCGAGTTGTATTCTTTTAGCATATCAGAGCTCGGGAAGGCCTGCACCTCAAGGAGTCCATGCACATTCTACTAGGGCCGTTGCCACATCTGCGGCCTTTCAAGCTAGGGTTCCACTGGATGACATTTGTTCCGCAGCCACGTGGGCTTCATCTCACACCTTTATCAGCCACTATAAAATTGATGTTGTCTCCCGAGGTAGGGCGTCCTTTGGCTCTGCGTTGCTCCGGAATATCCTTCCATGAAGGCCACCCAAGATTTAGGTAGCTGGGGACTCTGTCCCAAAGGTTGCTGACAAATGAAGTTCCTACTTCAGATTAAGAAGTTATGTACTCACCATAACGTTCCATCTGAGTAGGTATCTTCATTTGTCTGCAACTATCCCCCCCCTCCTTCCCCCTGACCAATATGATCGTTCTTGTGTTATTAGCATATGTTCCCATTGGGACACTTTTATCTGCTGTGCTATGGGGCAAACTTGATCTGAGGTCAGTTAGAGTAGGCAGGGGATTATGGTAAGGGGAGGAGCTAGGAGCTCGGATCTATGCTATGATAAGAAGTTGCCGGCTTGGATCCGAGATCGGATCCGTATCCCAAAGGTTGCAGACAAATGAAGATACCTACTCAGATGGAACATTATGGTGAGTACATAACTTCTTATTTAACTAGCAAATTGTATGAAAAGTGATATTTCAACCATATACAACATTTTATTGATACTGACTATGTACATAAATGGTTGTAAATGGATCTAGGACTGTTGAACAAAAGTTCAACAGTCCGAATCCACTATCACCAAACACGCTTTGATGAAAGCGCTTTCACCGAAAAAGTGCTTTCGCTAAAGTATGTTAAAAAAAAAAAAAAAAAACATTAAATCTACTTTTACGCAGGGGGGCAAGACCCCCTGCGCCCCCCACACAACCCCTACTTTAATATTCTCACTCCTAGATTGCACTACAGTGTGGAAAAGGAAATTTTCCCTTATCCGTACTATAGTATGACCTGCACAACAGTCATACTTATGTGAAAATGCAGCTTTAGTGAAAAGCATTTTCGTGTAAGTATGTTTTCTCAAGTTGTTTTCTCAAAGCCTAAATTGGGCAAAGCAATTGCTAAGGCTACTCTTTCCTTGTAGTTATCAGACTAATTTCTTTCATCTACAATAAGAAGGGCTTGTCTCTGCAATCTAAATCTAATGCTCATTCCATAAGGACAATTACCACATAAACAGCCTTTTCAAGTAGATTATCTGAATTATTACTTACCCTCTCTGAGGCCTTCACTGATTTCCACTGATTGCCTCTCTGGTTTCTTTGCATTCCACCTGGTTTACACCCCTTGTGCTATCTCCCTCCCCCAATACAAAGTCTATATTAGAATCCTGCTGAGCATGGAGCCATCTTTAAATTTCTAGTCTCCCACCAGGACACAAGTGCTCTTCAGCAATTACATTCTGCTAGCCGGTAAGCCATTAGACCTCAGGAATTTGTTTTAAAAGTGTTCAGATTTGTAAAGTAATACTTACTTTTTCCTCTTGCCTTGGTTGGCTCTGGCTCTGCCCCGCTCCGTTCGGCCTCGCTAACGCTCGGGCTCTCTCCGCTCCCCTGCCCTGCTCCCTATTCCCTCCCGCCCCCACTACCTCTACATTTATAGTAATCATAGCCACACCCACAGCTCACCCTCACATCACCTCCACCAATCACAGCTCCTCAAGTCATATCACATTAAACCACACCAACTTGCTCCACACAAAATACTCCCAATCACTCTCATAGGTTCATAGGTTCATAGGTTTATACTAGGCTATCTGCCCTAAGGCATTTATAAGCCTAGCCCAAATTATTGTGGCTTACTCCACCCCTTATATGAAAAAATACTGTGCCCATTAGTTTGTTGTGCCTCTGTCCAGCAGTGACCCAGAGATGATTCCCGGGGTAAACCTACGATCTCCCATCCACAGGTCTAGATTTCTCTTGAACAGAGTCAGCGAGGTGCTCTGCCTCACATGGACCGGGATTCTATTCCACAGCATAGGGAGTCTCTGAGTGATAAATCTATCCCTCCAGCACGTCCTATTTATATCCGTGATAAGGTTTAAGTCGCTTGCTCTAGTGGTTTTGGTGGATTTGGATTTTTTGAGGTGGAGCATGTCCATTAATTCCGGGTTGGACATGGCCTTGTATGTCAGGCACATGTCACCTCTGAGCAGACGGTATGCGACTGAATAGAGCTGGAGTTTCTTCAATCTGGCAGCATATGACAGATTTTGGAGTCCCTTTATCCTTTTGGTGAGGAACTTTTGGGGTCTCTCCAATTGCTGCAGATGTCGGGTGAGATACATCCCAAATGGGGCATTGTACTCGATCATTGGTCTGATAAGTGAAGAGTACAGGGGAACAATGACCTCACTAGATCTGGATGTGAATCCCTTCATGATCAGGTGGGCAATGTAGAAGGTCTTTCTAACCACTTTAGCAATGTGAGTGTCAAAAGAAAGGCCACTGTCAACCTGGGTCCCCAGGTCCCTGATAACCTCTTCTGTGCTTAGTGGATTGCCACCTATAGGGTAGCTTGGGGTTACCTTGTTTTTCCCAAAGGGTATGACTATACATTTTTTGGCGTTTAACTTCAGGCCATGGCTCTGGCACCAGCTATCTGTTTCCGTGAGTCCCTTCTGAAGGATATCCGTGTCCGATGCACTTTCCACTATGGCCCAGTTTGCAGTCATCTGCAAACTTTGTCAGCCAAAGTCCTCCCATGTTGGCCTGTACTTCTGACAAGCAGATGCCAAACAATAGGGGCCAAGGACCGAGCCCTGTGGGACACCACTTGTGACCGGCTTGGAGTCTGACACAGCGCCAGCAACTCTAACCCTGTGGGTTCTGTCCTTAAGCCAGTTTGCAACCCATCTTGTGACATATGGGTTTGCATTTAAGCTGGTAAGTTTTTCTACAATACCCGAGTGGGGTATTGTGTCGAAAGCCTTTGCAAGGTCAAGGTAGGCTGTATGGACTGCCTTTCCCTCATCAATGGCCTTGGTGACTATTTCAAGAAGTCGACCAAGTTCAAAAGGCATGATCTTCCCTTGACAAAGCCAAACTGGGTCGGGTCCAATGTCTGCAAGTCCCCTATATCTTTATTTATGAGCTCCATTATGATCCTCTCCATAGCTTTGCAGACTAGACTTGTTAAGCTTATGGGGCGGTAATTACCAGGGTCCGTAGAGGCGCCACCTTTGTGGAGTGGGACCACAGTTGCCGTACGCCACTCCTTGGGCACGTATCCTGTGGTAAGGCTGAGATTAAACAGCTGCCTTATGTGCGGGTTTAATTCCTCATTTAGCTCGTAGCACACAGCCGGGGACACCATCCGGTCCCATTGATGCTATGTTTTTAGCTTTAGAGAGCAGCTTTCACCTGCGCATTTGAGATGTCCGGGAGGCTACACTCGGCTGGGATAGTTATCTCTCCTTTAGGGGAGAGGGGTGAAGTTTGCACTGAACCTGTCTGCCAGTATGTTGACAATGTCTGTGGGTTCAGTGATTTTTGTATCATTTTGGACTAATTCTGAGCATATCTGTGAGTTTCCACCCAGGTTCCTAACATAGCTGAAAAGGCCTTATGATTGTCCTTTGAATCCATGGCAATTTTTCTCTCAAAATTGGCCTTAGTTGATTTTATGAGTGCTCGTACTTTTTTTACTAATAATGATCAGGGGTGACTTCCCTTTTATGGATTTTGTTCTATCATGTAATAGCTTTCTCCTCTTATTGTAAAGTTTGTTAATGGCTGGGGTCCACCAGACTGGATGCTTGCCCTTTGTGGAAAGAGTCTTGGTTTTATTTGGGATTGCCTGATCCATGCAGTCCTGGAGGTGTTCATAGAAGGCATTTGTAAGGGCTTCCGCAGCTTGGGTTGTGGTTTCCTCTGACTCAGGGGCCTTGAAGGATACCACACCAGTCTTGAGTAGTGTGAAGTTTGCTTTAGAGAAGTTCATCACTATGGTCTTTTTAGCTTGGGGGGGGGAAAGAATGTGGATTTCCAGTGAGATTAGTTTATGATCAGATCTCACCAATGAGGGATATACTTCCGGTGTGGAGCATTTTGTCCCCATGTTTGTGACAATGAGATCTAGTATATTTTCTCCTCTCGTGGGAACAGTGACTAGCTGTTCCATGGCATTTGAATTTATGAACTCCAGGAACCGTTGGGCTAGAAAGTTAGGGCTTGAGTAATGTTCCCAGTCTATATTCGGGTAGTTGAAGTCACCCAATATGATGGTGTTTGGAGATACATTTATACCCTCCAGTGTCTTCAGGAAGGCTGTGTGGGGTTCCTGAGTTTGAGAGGGTGGCCTGTAGCATGCTACAATTTGTAGAGCAGTTTTGCCTATGGTTAGTTGCACCTGGATGGTTTCCAAGCTTCATGCGTTGCCACCAACCTGGAGGTGTGAGTATCCTTTATGAATATGGATACACCCTCCTTTTGTGGAGTGGTCCGGGTTTTGGGGCCGAACGCATGATATGAGGTAAAACCTAATAGTGCCGGGTGCTCTCAGGAGCCTTGAACCAGGTTTCAGTTACAGCACAGACATCGATGTTCTCCATACTGAGAAGGGCCTCGAGTGCGTGCATTTTGAGATTTAGACTTCTGGCATTGAGCAGCATTACCCTCAATTTCTTCCCATTTTTGTTTTCTAGGGTGGTAGGTTTAGAATTTGAGCTTTGCCTAAAAAAGGCACTATGGGGGTGGCAAGAGCCTTAGCCAATATCCGGAATCCCAGGGGTGACAGGTGCAAGCCGTCCCTTGCGAAGCAGCGTGGCTTGTCAAGCATGTCATCCCAGGCAGACAGACACTGGATCCCCTTTGAATGACACCAGACATTAAGCCAATTGTTAAAGCTGATCATCTTGTCCCTATATTGTGGCATCATTCTTGGTGAAGGAAGGATACTGCTCAGGGTTAGGGTCATACCTGCCTGGGCTACATAATCAGAGAGCTCCTCTATGACTCTTTTCATGTAGTCCAGGGAGGTACGTCTCAGGTCATTCACACCAGCATGGACAATGACTGTGTCATATTTGTACTTGCCGTGGAGTGACCCGAGTGCTTGTGTTATGTGGCGGATTCTAGCGCCCGATAGGCAGCTTACTGTGACCCTCTCCTTGTTCAGCCTGGTGAGTGGGACGTCAGTGTGTCTGACTATGGAGTCACCTATGACAAGTATGTTTGGTGTTGTATTTGGCCTTAAGGGCTGTGACTGCTTTGCACACTGCTTTTGTGGTTTATGTGTTGCTTGTGGGGTGTCTTGAGGTAGCAGTTGTTTGGGTGTCTGCTTTGGAGGCCTCTGCTGTTTAGGTAAATTTTACTCAGAGCCTCCAGTATGTCTTTGTGTGTTTATGTGTTTGATTCAGTGAAGTGGTAGCATTATGTGAGGCTGGTTTTGTGGTGTGTGTAGTTGCCTTCTCCTCCTGTCTGGTCTTGCCAGTCCTGAGTTGAGAGAGCTCAGCCTCCAGTTTGGCTAAATAGCTGCATCTCTCGCAAGTATTTGTGTTATGTGGGAGGAGGAGAGGGTTGTCTGTGTACATGAGGCAGTTATAACATTGCCTCAAGATTCCCAGATTCACCAGCTGGACCGGAGAGGAGATTGACAACTGACCTTTGGACATGCTAGAATAATATTGGGAAATCCTTAATTGAAAACAAGGGCCAGTGGGGAGTGAGGGTGTAGTGCTTTTAATTTTTAGTGCTGACTTATATAATTGCTTTAGTGAGCAAGTGCCAGGTAACTTGAGTGCAATGTGTTACAAGTAACTAAATGCAAAACGACAAACAGTAACTTTCTTTCAAGTGAAACAAGGAAATAAGTACAGTAAGCAATGCAGATATCACTAGTGATCCACAGAAGCTGAGAAGTTGCGTATTAGGTGGAATTAGCTTCCAGGGAAATAACAAGCAAACAAACAACAAGCATATAAACAAAGCTAGATTCAGTAGGCCTGGATCTAGTCTATGCTAGAGCAAACAAGGTGAACCAATTTCAGTAAGATACAGTTCAAATATTCAGGCACTATAAACCTTTAACCAGAAAATTCCCAGCTCAGAAGGGCAGAGTCCAGCCTCTTCTCCCACAAGAGTGCAGACCACGAACCTTCTTAATGTAAAATAACTGGCCTGAAGCCCAAGTGCCTAAACCAGAACTAATACACTTGGACACTGGGCTCTCAATCAGCAGTTCCCAACTTAGAAGGATGAAAGCTACCTGTCCTGCCACCACAGTGCTTGCCACAAACCTTCCTAATGTAAAACAACTGGTCTGAAGCCCAAGTGCTTAATCCAAAAGACTTGAATGATAGCTACACTTTAATCAAGTTACAACCAAGCAGTAATAAATACCATTGAATACTTTAGAGAATGTCTGGATTAGTGCTCAAGTTACACAAACAAAGCTAGATCCAGCAGGCCCGAATCCAGTCTATGCCACAGCAAACAAGGCGCACCAACTTCAGTAAGAAACAGTTCAGATATGCATGCACTATAAGCCTTTAACCAGAATTCCCATCTGCATCACCCACACTACTTCCCCATCCACATATAGTGCAACCCTATAATTCCTATTCAGACCCCCCACCTAGAAACAACATAAACTTTATAACCATGACTATCACACAACTAAATCTAGTCTGTCTTCTCATAATTCTTTACAACACCACAAGTTATCACTCTAGCAATATCCCTAAACTTAGTAGCAGAACACTGCATTATGCACTCTCATACACAGACACCACACATTATAATAATATCTGCCCACACTTATTCAAGAACTACATAACGGACCAATTCAGAACTAAACACATATGCTCTCATTCCTACTCCAAAAACACAATACTTTCTCACACTCCTCACCAAACTCCAACATCTGTATAACCATTTTAACTCCAGGCTCACCATAAGTGGGGATATCCACCCCAACCCAGGCCCAAATCCATCCTGTCCAACACAAACTGCTCCAGCACAAATGTCAGAACATAACACCCCCACTTTCTTCATCCCTGGGCAAATCAACAACAGCAGCAAAACCAACTATCTTTTAATGCTAAATATTAATATTAGAAGTATCAAAAATAAAATACCTGAACTCCAGGCCATAATAGCACACTACTCCCCAGACATAGTTGCTTTAACAGAAACCTGGCTAAATAAAAACATAGCTAACTCAGAAGTTCGCCCTACCGGCTACAATATCATTAGACAAGACAGACCACTTTGTAAAGGGGGTGGAACTTCCTTACTCTACAAGTCCAACTTAACTGTCCATCAATTACCAAACTCCTACCCCTCCCCCAATAATTGGGACATACTTATCTCACAACTTAACTGTCCATCAATTACCAAACTCCTACCCCTCCCCCAATAATTGGGACATACTTATCTCACAACTTCAACTTCACCCTAAAAAGGTCATCACCACAATTGTGATCTATATTCCACCTGGTAATACACCTGCTAGCCTTGAAGACTTCTTATCCTGGTGTTCTTCCACATACTCACAAGAAACCCTTATTCTGGGGGACTTCAACCTAGATTGGTTCACCTGTATATCAGAACCACCAAGTAATCTAATAAATCTCCATGGCTACCAGCAGCTAGTCCAAATTCCAGCTAGGTGTGATAAAAAATCTAAAAGGGAATCCATCCTTGACTGGGTCCTAACTAGCAACCCCACATTGTACCCTCACACAGGCAGTCTCCCAGACACCTTAAGTGACTACAGCATAATATACTTTATATGTAGTAGAACAAGCATATGCAAAACCACTAACTATATATCCACTAGAAACACAAAAAAATTATCTCCTGAGGTCCTCAACACTTGTGTAACTGTGACTGGACCCCCCTAAAAACCCTCCCACTTGACCAGGCTGTAGCATATTTCAACAAAACATTTCTACAACACCTAGACACTGTTGCTCCATTGCGCAAAATCAAGGTTAGAACCTCTACAAACCCCTGGCTCAGTAAAGAAACCAAACAAATCCTCAAGTCCAGAGACACTGCCTGGCGTTACTATCAAAAAAACAAAAAAACACAAAGCCTAACTAAGTACCAAGAGCTGCGCAACCGTGCAAAAAAATGCATTAGGCTGGACAAAAAATCCTACTACTCAACATTACAAACTAAATACCAATACAACCCCCAAAGGTTTTGGAAAAATGTAAACCAGCTACAAAAATCCACCCAAAAGGCTACCCCCAAACCAACCACCCCTGACATTAAAGTTCCCATCGAAACACAATTCAACTCCCACTTTGTGAACTCAATTCTATCCTTAGTATCACAGGACATTTCCTTCCTCACTATCCCCCCAACACAAATAACACTAATACAAGCTTTACCCTCAATAAAGATTCCACCACTTCAATCAAAGGCATGCTCTCCAAACTAAAAACCTCATCAACAGCAGCCGACCTACTCCCCAGCTATTTCTTGAAACTTACAGCAGATGCTATTGCTATCCCAGTCTCCACTCTCATAAACAGATCAATTGTTGAAAACTATGTGCCCAAACTCTGGAAAATATCCTATGTTACACCCATACATAAAGGTGGGACCTCCACTGAACTTAATAACTACAGACCCATTGCTTTACTCTCCCCCTGGCCAAAATCCTAGAAAAATGCATCCATACCCAGATGCTAAACTATCTCCTAGACTGCAACATCCTGTCACCTACTCAGCATGGTTTCAGACCTGCCCATAGTACCACTACAGCTCTCCTCTGCTTCACAGACACAGTAAACCGTCTCAAAAATTAAGGCCTGCAAGTGTCAACTCTTTTTTTGGATATGTCCAAAGCATTTGACACAGTCTCACACCAAATCCTGCTAAACAAACTAAACCAATATCATCTATCTAATTACACTCTTACTTGGTTCCAAAGCTACTTAACTGACAGGTACCAAGCTGTGAAATGGGAAAATTCTCTCTCTCCTCAGCTGCCCATAACTATAGGAGTCCCACAGGGTTCTATCTTAGGACCACTACTATTCACAGTCTTCACAAATGACCTCCACACAGCATGCATCTATAATTCAGTATGCAGATGACACTACCTTAATCTGTGCTGCACAAAACATTCCCACCCTCCTGCAAACAACTCAACTAGCATTCTCTGACGTTGAAAACTACCTTACCAAAGCCCAACTTATCCTCAAGCCAAAGAAAACTCAGCTTATGATTATAACCAGTTCTAACAAAAACACTAACAGTCAATTCACTATCTACTCCACAAATGCTACTCCAATTGCTCCAGTGGCACAGGCTAAGCTATTGGGAATAACCATAGACTCCCACCTAAAATTTGATAGTCATCTGAACTTAACTATTAAAAAAGTACATGCCAAACTGGGGTCACTCTACCGTATCAAACCATTTCTTACCAACAACACAAGATCAGCCATTGCTTGCTCCCAACTTCTATCCACCCTACTCTATGCATCTCCCATTCTGACTAATCTCAACAAAACTGAACTAAGCAAAATGGAAGCTTGCTATAACAGAATTGCCCGCTTTGCTGCAAATTGCTCATATAGAACTCATCACTGTACTGCTTTGAGACAGCTCCACTGGCTTGAACTGCCCAACCTCCTAACCTACAATCAGCTCTGCCTCTGTCATTCTATCTATTACCTCCCCAATAAGTGTCCTGCCCTCAAAAACCTAGTACAACATCACTCAGCCAAAAGGCCTCTTAGATCATCAAGCAAACTACTACTAGAAGTCACCAACAGCTACAATAGTTTGGAGATGCACTATATAGTAGTTCAATGTCTAAAAAATGGAACTCTGTCCCTACTAGCATTCAAAACACATCATCCAAAGCCTCCTTTAAAGACCTCATCAGGCAACATCTCAAGCAAAGTTGGCAGTGCCATGATTGCTCCCCAGACTAGTGAAAGCGGATCACATATACATACTAAATCTAGAGCAATTGATAATAGTTTTTCAATCTTACTCACAAACACTGGCTAATCTACAATGTATGTACTGTACCTGTGTACTATGTATGTATTCTACCTACATTCCAAAGTTCAGCCGTACACCACAAATCTATTACTTACCTTTATTTTTAAAATTAATATTTTTTTGATTGTTCTCTCCAGTGTAACTGTTTGTGCCGCATACCACTGTAAAAACATGTCTCTTGTAATTTGTGTGTATACTGATTATGTCTAAATAACTAAATGTGTCTGTAATTTTTCTTTGTGGAGCTTTTCTCCCTGGGCCTCTGCTGAAAAATGGCCTTTTCGGCTCAGTCAGACACCCCCGGTTAACAAATGTAAAATAAATAAAATAAATAAATAAATTTTGATGATAGTTGTGTTGCAGCAACTTGGTCAACAGTTCATGCTTTTGTATCTTATTACAAGCTGGATGTGTAATCTAGATCACGCTCTTTTTTGGTTTGACCATTCTGAGGAACGTCGTTTCTTGATACCATCCATGTATAACAATTTGAGAATCTGTCCCATGGTTGAATTAGACAAAAATAGACATTGTTGGATACAAAAGTTATGTACTTACCATAAAGATAGATCCATGTTGCATGATTTTTTTCCAGTTAAACCTCCCTCCCTCCTGCCCCCTTCCAAATTGACACAGTCAGGCTTCTGGTGACCAGGTAGTTTCCTACACACCCTGTCTGTGCATAGTCCTAATTGACTGTCTTCCAATCCCTCTTTTTACCTGTATGCTAGTCTTAATCTTGAATGTAATTGCTATGGTTAATTTTATGAGATCAAACTGGATCTGAACTACTAAGGTGGAGTGGAGGGAATGGGTAGAGAAGGTGTCAGAGCCCTGGAATTGAGAAGCCTCAGAGTCGGGGCCAAGGTCACATCAGGCCAGATCTGATAATCCATGGTTGAACTGGATGAAAATCAGACAGCATGGATCTATTATTATGGTAAGTATATAACTTTCATTTTTCCCCAAAGGGCACTAATCTGCCAGCAAAGAAAAGTGCAAACCGACCATTGATCATCAAAAGCCTCATAGGAACATACTCTTCTCCAGTAGTAATAACTCTGAAGGGTTTCACGCCCAAACTTGTTTTTTATTCATCTCAGCTTGAGCTATCTTACAGTTTGTGTGTGTGGAAGGTGACGTGAATGGCCTGTTATATACTTGGCAGGATATAACCCATATATCTAAAGCTACTGCTGCAGTGTTGAATATGATGAACATTTGCTGTTGTCAAAAAAAAATCATGATCTTCCTTTTTGGATATAGATTTCATTATCTTTAAATATGACTCTGATAAGAGGGCTTGAGTTAGAGTTAGTAAACTAACAAAAGATGTTACAGTGTTACAAATTCTTTGATTTTATTTAATACCCCAATTCCAGATTCCATATCAAAAATACAAGTGTCTCTCCTTTGGTCCATTTTGGCTATTGCTATTAAAGTTATTACAAAGAATTGGAGAAGTAAAAATATCCTCTCTTTTACTGAATTTGTTTGCCTAGCTAAGAATGTATATAACAAGGAATTGCAAACTCTTTATTGCAGAACATCAAATATCACACATAAATATTTTTCTTGACAAAAACTTAGAGATTTATTGAAAAAGTATTAATGTTTTACTTTAATGTATTTTTTTGTTATGGAGTTTGTATATATTTTTTTGTTATGTTCTGTTAAAATTTATATCATGATAAGCAAGATGATATACAATTGTTTCTAAATAGGAATTACCCTTTTACAGTGATTAAAGAAGTAGACTGTATGGTAGATGAGGTCAGGAAAGATTAACTTTGAATGCTTAGAGAAGCATTTCTCCTAAGAATTAAGAGATAATAAGCATGATATTAATATGATGGTTTTAAATTATCCTCATTAGGCCAATCATTGAATATAGTGCCCCCTTTGGCATGCATCTGTCCAGACACATGCAACAACTGGAATGCCCACAGAGATACCTTATTAAAGAATACAAGGCCTAAACAACATGTCCTACATGGATCAACTCAAAGCTCTGTCACAATACTCAGTATCCTACATACTGTTAAGAGGTGATCCATGTCTGGCATACAAGTCATCTTCGAACCTATCACCAATGGATTTAATGCACATCAGCAAGTCAAATGGCATCAGAAATATGTAGTCTAGGGATCTCAACCACTTTTGCAACACCAACTGACTGGTTTGGCAGGACATGCTGTTTAACAGACTCCCCATCCACATAAAACAAAGTTCATCCTTGTCCATATTCAAGTGCAACTTAGATCTATCAGTGGGAAACAGAAACTTTACCCCAGAACTGCCCCCTGTACTACTAATAGACAGAGGCAGCTCTTAGATGTTTTATCCCATGTGAGGGTACCCTGAAATTATCTATATTATAATCCTAGTTATTCTCATTACTGGTAATATATAGGTTCATAGGTTGGTACTGAGCTATCTGCACAAAGGCATATATTAGTCCAGCCACGTTGTGCGGTATTCACCGCCTCTTTAGTAGTTCCCTAGACCCTTGTACTAGCAGCTTGTACCCTTGCCCCCTATCTAGTAGTGCTGTTGGTGTGATCCCCGGTGTGAACTTTCTGTTACCCATCCACTCATCAAGGTTCCTCTTGAAGAGTGATAGTGAGGGGCTCTGTCTTATGTAGATCGGGACCCTGTTCCATAGTAAAGGAAGTCTCTGCGAAGGGAATCTATCCCTCCAGCATGTTCTATTCATTGTTGTGTTGAGGTTTATATCCCTAGACCGTGTAGCTCAAGTAGATTTGGTTTTGCTGAGATGGAGCATGTTCAACAATTCTGGGTTGGACATGGCTCTGTACGTTAGACAGAGATCGCCTCTGAGAAAGCGGTATGCAGCAGAGAACAGTCTTAGCTTTTTCAATTGTGCTGCATAGGGCAACTGTTTGAGGCCAGTAATTCTGTTGGTTAGGTACCTCTGTGGTCTCTCCAGCTGCTGGAGATGTCTAGCCAGGTACATTCCAATTGGTGCATTGTACTCAATAATGGGTCTGATGAGGGAAGAGTAGAGGGGCACCATTACATCCTTAGATCTTGATGCGAACCCTTTCATGATCACATGGGTCACATAGAAGGATTTTCTAACCACTTTGGCAACATGGTTATCAAAGGAAAGCTGGCTATCTACTTGGGTCCCTAGATCCCTTATTTCTTCTTCAGATTTCAGAGATTACCTCCTATGTTGCAGTTTGCGGGTACTCTGTTTTTTCCAAAGGGGATTACTACACATTTTTTTTGCATTTAGCTTGAGACCATGGCTGTGACACCATGCATCAGTCTCATTTAGGCCCTTCTGGAGGATCTCCATGTCAGCCGGAGACTCTATTATAGCACCCAGTTTGCAGTTGTCCGCAAACTTAGTCAGCCACAGCCCTTCCTTGCTTGCCTGTACTTCTGAGAAGTATATGCCAAACAGGAGGGGCCCCAGGACAGATTCCTGAGGCACACCACTCATTACTGGTCTGGATTCGGACATAGATCCTGCTACTCTTACTTTATCTGTCTGAGAGCCAGTTTGTGATCCATCTTGTGATGTAAGGGTTTATGCCCAGGGTGGTGAGCTTATTAATAATACCTGAATGGGGAATGGTGTCAAATGCTTTAGCAAGGTCAAGGTAAGCCGTGTGTACCTCCTTTCCCTTATTTATAGCCTGAGTAACTGTCTCAAAGAAATCCACCAGGTTCAGGAGGTATGATCTACCCTTGACGAAGCCGAACTGTGTGGGGTCCAGCGACTGGAGATTCCCAATCTCTCCATTTATGAGTTCCATAATGATTCGCTGCATAGCCTTACAGATCAGACTGGTCAGTCTTATTGGTCGGTAGTTCCCAGGGTCAGTTGTGGCCCCACCCTTGTGTAGCAGGACCACCATTGCCATGCGCCATTCTCTGGGCACATATCCTGTGGAGAGGCTGAGACTGAACAGGGTATTAAGGTGTGGGGTTAATTCCTTTTGGAGCTCGCTTATGACACAGCCTGGGACACCATCTGGTCCCATGGAGGCAGTGTTTTTAGCTTTAGATAGAGCCTTGTTAACCAACGTATCAGTAATAATTGGACTTACACAATCCCCTGGAATGGTAATAGACCCTGTAGGTGGTGAGGGGGAGGGGGGGGTAATTTGCACTGAACCTGTCAACCAAGATGTTGGCAATGTCAGAAGGGTCAGTGTATTTTGTTCCATTTTGTACTAGCTCAGAACAGACCTGAGCATTGCCATTTAGGTTTTTGATGTAGCCATAGAAGGCCTTATGGTTATCCTTGGCATCCTTGGCAACTTTCTTTTCAAAATTAGCTTTAGTTGACTTGATGAGGGCCCTCAATTTCTTACTAATGCTGATCAGGGATGATTTTTCTACTTGAGATTTGGCCTTTTTTTGTATGTCTCCTCCTTTTATTGCAAAGTTTGCTTATGGCCAGGGTCCACCAGACTGGTTTCTTCTTGCTTGAGGAAGGAGTCTTGGTTTTATTTGGGATAGCACAGTCCATGCAATCCTGAAGATGCATATAGAGTGCCTTGGTGTATGATTCCGCATCCTGGATATCATTATCCTTCTGCAGGGGAATAGTAAAGCTTTCCACTTCAGATGCAAGTAGTTTGAAGTTTGCTTTGGAAAGGTTTTTGACTATGTTTTTTTTTGACTGGGGGAGGTGGAGGGGTGAGGATGTCCAGGGTTATCAGTTTGTGGTCAGATCTGACCAAGGAAGGAGTGATATTGGGTGTGGTACAGTGGGCGCCCATATTTGTGATGATTAAATCCAATATGTTGTCCCCTGTAGTGGGGGAACATACTAGTTGTTCAAGGGCATTTGAATTTATAAATTCTATGAATTGCTGAGCATAGGAGTTGGAACATTGGTAGTTCACCCAGTCTATACCAGGGTAGTTGAAATCACCCAAGATTATGGTGTTGGGTAGGACCTTTATATTTTCCAATGTCTCAAGGAATGCAGAGTGAGCATCTTGGGACATGGTGGGCGATCTATAACTGGCTACGACTTGAAATGTGGTTGTGCCTGCTGATAGTTGATCATGGATGATCTCTTGGGCATCATGCTGCGCTACTAACCTGGAGATATGGGTATCCTTGATGAATATGGATACACCTCCGCCCTTTGTACTGTGATCCGGTAACTGAGGCCGGAAGGTATGATATGAATTGTAACCTGGCAGTACTGGGGTGCTCTCTTGAGCCTTGAACCAGGTTTCCGTCACTGCACAAGCATTGATTTTCTCCATGCTGAGGAGAGCCTTGAGTGTGTGCATTTTGAGGCTGAGACTTCTGGCGTTGAGTAGCATTACCCTTAGTTTTTGGTTACCTGTGCTGGTTACGTTGGTTGGTTTGTCCTTTGAGCCTTACCTAAAAAAGGCACTATGGGGACGGCAAGAGCCTTGGCCAGTATTCGAAAACCTAGGTGTGACAGGTGCAACCCATCTCTGGCAAAACAGCGAGGCTTGTCTATCATGTCATCCCAGGCAGACAGACACTGGATCCCCTTGGAATGACACCAGAAGCTTAGCCAATTGTTGAAATTGATCATTTTGTCTTTGTATTGTGGTATCATTCTAGGTGAAGATAGTATGCTACTCAAGGTCAGGGTCATGCCAGCTTGGGCTACATGATCAGAGAGCTCCTCAATGTCTCTTTTCATGTTATATAATTATCAACCTTGAGTGTGCAAGGCCAATCTATAAAAAGGGTTTTTCTTTTTAACAAAATTTTGAAAATTTAAAATTTGAATACATGGTATATAAAAATATTTTGTAGCCATGGAGGCTGCCCCAATTCCCCATAAAACCAAGCTCCACAGCACTGCACATGCTTTCTCCTCTCAGCTACCCACTCTTTGGCAAGCTCTCCCCATCAACATTAAGGAAATCTATACATATTCCCAATTCAGAATGTACCTCAAAAAGCACTTCTTCATCCAAGCCATGCTTATGCTTCAACACAGGACAATATCACCTAACCTATTTTCTTTATGAATCTCTTCTCCTCTCTCAAGGTTCAGTGAAGATTGACCTACTTTAGAAACAAATTAGATGTATCATACATTAAACTCTGCTTGATTGTACATTGCACTGTGCTTGTTCACTGGAATGCATATACACTGTTTTTTTATGTAATTACTTAGAACTGTTCTGTTATTACTTTCATTTCTGTAGTCTTTATTTGTGAAATGTCATACTAAGAGGATCCAATATCTGTCATCTTGCAGACCACATTGCTTTGTCAATGATGGTCTGCACCTTTCCACTCTAGTCTTTCAGACGCTGGCTAAGACTTTATCCACACTCATAGTGCCATTTTTAGGCAATACCAAATTGACAAACCTACCAACATAGCAAAATTGACAAACCTAACAACATAGCAAAATCAACTCAACTGAACCTCAGAGTGTTACTGCTCAATGCCAGGAGTCTAAATAAAAAACCTGCACTCCCTCCAAGCCTAGCTCACACGCGAGAATATGGACATCTGTGTAGTTATCGAGACATGGGTTAAAACAGCAGAGAATACTGCAGCAGTGCAAGGTTTCAATGCCTTCCACACATTTAGACCAGTAGCTGCACAGACAAGGGCTAAGGGTGGTGTCTCAATATACATCAATAACAAGCATACCTCTAGGGTGGTCAACAAGGACAATATGCTAGAGTTCTTCTACATGCAGATCACCATAGCAAAATCCCCTACCATATCCTAGCCAATTATATGTCATCTTGCATGTCCGAAGAAGCTTGCAGTGCATAACTGGACCTACTGGAGACACTTACCATCCGACCTAATGCTCTACTCATGAGAGACTTTAATTATCCCTCTATAGACTGGGAATCCTAGACAGCCTCAAATCTACAGGCACCGAGATTCCTAGACTTCCTAAATACAAAAGCCCTTGACTGAATTGTGAATACACCCATACTAGACCTCATGTTTACAGGTATGTGAGAATGCTGCACACCCACCCAGTGTGTCGTCTTCCCTGATTAGGCCCGACTAGAAAGACATCTCTTTTGGAATCAAACTCAGCTCTGTAATCCCATTAAACCAATAATACTGAGGAACTATTCCAAGGGAAATTACATTTTATGGGTAGATGACTACACCAGTGTCCATAGACAGGAAACTTAATGGCCACAACACTGCAAGGATGTGAGGCTCAAGCATCACACCAACTGGACTTCAATGACCACATTACTTCCATGACTGTTGATGTCTTCAGTAGAGGTGCTATAGAGCCCTAGACAGTGGACAATGTGGTGAGGTGACATTCTCCATATGAACCTATACAGCCAACTGAAACAAGCTTATCTGAACTCCACAGATGCCATTTTAAGTGCCTGAAGCAACTCCCACAAGACTAAAGTAAGGAAGAGATAAACAGAGTATTTTGAGTTAATATTAAAAGTAGAGATCATGACATTTGAACTAAAATTCTAATAATGACTGTAAAAAATTCAGTTAAAACTAAATACTAAGATATTCATCATTTACTACACCAACAAGTAGACATTGTTATACTCATTAATAGGTTTACTGTTGAAATGTATAGTGTTATATAAATGTAATACATGGGACAGTCTGAGTACACCAGTAACATAGCTAGGGTGGGATGAGAGGGACAACAGCCCCAGACTGAAAGTGTTGGGGGTCTGATCAGCTGATTCCAATCACTCTTTAATGTAATATGGCTTTTTAAAGCCGGTATTGCATTTGCGGTCAAACCTGAGCACTGTAGCACTCTGTGTGTGCTTTAAACTATAGCAACTGCTTGCTACATTGCAGCAATCAGTTTGCTATAGTTTAAAAGTAAAAAACTATATATATATATATATATATATATATATATATTTTTTTTTTTTTTAACCTAAAACCTGAGCGCTGTAGTGCTCCATGCAGCAGGGTATAAACTAAATCTAAATCATGAGCACTGAAGCACTCCTTGCAGGCAAGTAAACAGTAGCAACTGTTAGCTACATTTTAAAAGAAGAAGAAATGCTTTTTTTGAGGGGGTGGCAGGGCACAGAAATGGGACCTGAATGGCTGGGTCTCGAGGGAGGGGGGCATGTCATGCATCTGGTCATCCGGTTGGGATATGCCAGTAATAGGAATGTCCATTTTTCGTTATGTTTTTTGCTCTTCACTTGAAGAACTGAAGGGGGGGACACTGGTTCTTAGCACCATCCCAGGGTGCTAATTGAATCAGCTATGCTTCTGGATTACACAACAAAAATGAGAGAAAAAGAATACCATAGTACATAAAGTGAGGCATACCAAAACTAACAAAAATGGCAAGCTTCTTATATTTGTTATGCAGTCTTGCAAGATGTTATAATTGAGTCTCACAAAGCACTCGCTACACATGGCAGCCACAACAGAAAAGTGTTGAAAGCTTTTTGACAGTTATGAAAGCTGTAATACACATTTTGCTGTTTCTCATACACACACACACACACACACACACACACACACACACACACACACACACACACACACACACACACACACACAAAATATGACAGAATAAAGTACTAATAGCTTTTAGAGCTATTGGCTGATTATTAGAACAGTTCACTCCTGAATGCATTCTATGTGGCAACTCAAAGTGTGCTCACTGGTACATACTATAGGTTCACAGGTGCATAGGTGTTTACTAGGCAAACAACCACAAGGGCCTTTTTAAGCTTAGCCATGCATCCCAAATCTCTGACAAGTTCTGATTCTACCGTCACCCAGAGTGATGCCTCAATACAAACAGAAAATGATTGACTTTAACAATTGGCTTAGTTTCTGGTGTCATTCCAGGATGATCCAGTACCTGACAGCCCGGGAAGATATAATCAACAGACAACAATGCTTTGCCTGAGATGGCCTGCATCAGTCTGACTTGAGATTCAGGGTTCTGGCAAAGGCACTTGCCTCCCCCATAGTGCCTTTTTTAGAAAAAGTGATGAAGTTAAAAGTACCAACATAAAAAATTCAAAAAAAGGCAAATTAAAGGTCATGCTGCTAAACACTAGGAGTCCAAAGATGAAACTGCACTCATTGCAAGCATTCTTAACCCTGGAAAATGCTGACATCTGTGCAGTCACAGAAACCTGGTTCAAAGCTGCGGAGAACACCCCAGCCATACATGATTACTCATCCTACCATACAATTAGACCCCAGACTGTGGGTAGTAAAGCCAAAGGAGGTAGAGTTTCAGTACATATATTAAAGACATACACACCTCCAAGCTGGTCAAACAGTATGCCGCACAGAAGACACTCCAGGTGCAGTTAATCATTGACAAGACCCCTATACAAATCATAGCTAGATACTGGCCCTCAAATCTCACTAAAGATGCCCAATATGCCTATCTAGACCTTTTCAAATCTATCAATATTCAACCTTTTACCCTGATTCTGGGTGACTACCCAAGCATAGACTGGAAGAACTACTCATGCCAGAACACAAATGCCCAGAGATTCCTTGAATTTGTCAATGCAAATGCTTTGGAACAGCTAGCCAATACCCCTACAAGAGGTGATATCTTCGACTTGGTATTAACCAATATGAGTAACCACTGCAGCATCCCTGCAGTATCATCCTCCCTTGTAAGATCCGACCATAAAGCGGTCACGTTTGAAGTCACCATCTCCCCTGCCCCCCCCCCCCCCCAAAAGCTAGGGTCAAACAAAAAAACTTCTCCAAAGCTGATTACAGCCTGAGGGATGGTATAAATAGCTTCACAGCCCCATCCCTCCTCTAGGAACTGACACCAGTATCCAAAACTATACCAAATTACTATACAAACATTAATACAGATGCACAGAATCAGGAATACCTGACAGAATTAAATCATCTTCTGCAAGGAAGACTAAACCTATTGGTGGACATCTGCAATAAATAAACTCTATAACAAAAGAAATGCTGTCCAGGACCAAGAAGAAGCAGGTGTCCAATTGGAAGCAATCTCTCCTTAGCCTAAGCAAGCAAATAAGAGCACTAGTGAAATCCTCCAAAGCAAACTTCGAGTCCAAATTGCCCACATCTACTAAAGACTATCATAAGGTCTTCTTCACATATGTCTGTAATCTCAAAGGTAGCACCCAGATCTGTTTAGAACTGGTGGTCAAGGACACCACATATACAAATACAGTAGATATATCAAACTAATGCAGTAGGTATAGCAAACTTGCTGGCTGACAAATTCAGTGAAAATTTCACCCCTCTGTTCTCCCCATCAGTAAATTAAGACATTTCCAGTACCTGCCCCTTCCCCTTATATGTAGGGATCAGGTTATCTCTGCTCTCTCAAAAGCAAAAAAAAAATACAGCCTCCATGGGATCTGATAACATCCCAGGCTGCCTCCTACATGAACTCAGGCAGGAACTTGCAGCACCATTAGGCACCTTATTCAACCAAAGCCTGAATACCATCTTTGTCCCAGCTGAGTGGATGACAGCCACTGTCATCCCTTTACCAAAAGGTGGAGCGTCCTCCAATCTGGGAAATTATAGACCCATAAGCCTAAGTAACCTGATCTGCAAGGCCATGGAATGAATTAACAATGACATTGGCAACCTCCAAACACTCAATCCCACACAGTTTGGCTTCGTCAAGGGGAGGTCATGTCTGTTAAATTCGGTCAACGTTTTTGGGACAGTCACCAAAGCCTTGGATGAGGGGAAGACAGTGCAAACCACCTACCTTAACCTGTCCAAAGCCTTTGACACTATTCCCCACGCGGGCATAATAGATAGACTCTCTCAACTAGGCACCAATCTGTATGTTACCAGATGGGTAGCTAACTGGCTCACTGATAGCACCCACCTAGTCAAAATAGGGAAAGCCACCTCAAGCTGTAGACTTATATTGATTGGGGTACACCAGAGTTCTGTCTTGTGGCCTCTGTTATTTGGGATATACTTTTCTGAGGTGCAGGCCAAAACCAGTGGGCTATCGCTGACCATGTTTGTAGATGACTGCAAGCTGGGTGCTGTCATCAATTCCCCTAGTGACATAGATAAACTCCATAATAGTCTCACCCAAACAAATGACTGATGCCAGAAACATGGCCTCAAGCTGAATACAGAAAAATGCATCATCATCCCCTTTGGGTAGAGTGACGTCCCCACAAATTATCACATTAATAACAACGTCCTAAGAGCTGTGAAGGATTTGGGCACCCAGATTGATAGTAACCTGACTTTTGACCATCATGTTGCTTCCATTGTACGGAAAGCTTTCCACATGGCCCACCTCATAAGTAGGGTATCTCATCCAGGGACAAGGAGGTCATAACATCTCTTTATTCTTCCCTTATAAGGCCCATTATTGAGCACAATGCCCAATTTAGCATGTACCTCGCAAGGCACATGCAGCAGCTGGAAAGACCACAGAGGTTCCTCACCAGGAGAATCTAGAGTCTCAAAAATTTACCATACACAGATAGGCTAAAAGCCCTATACCTCTACTCAGTTTCCTACAGACTCCTCAGAGGTGATCTCTGTCTGGCATACAAGGCAATCTCAGACCTCGCCTTAATGGGACTGCTGCATATCCACAAGTTAAGCTCAACTGGAGTAACCCACACACGTGGCCTCAACCTGGTCTGTGACATCAGTAGGACTTGGTGGGACAGATTTGTGTCCCAGAGACTCCCCCATCTGTAGAATAGACTCCCTCTATACATCAAGCAGAGTACTTCTTTACCCCTTTTAAGTGCAACCTGGATAACTGGATGAGAAATAAGAAATACACCCCTGGCATTCCACTCACGTTCCTGTTAGACAGTGGCATCGGGTGCTGATTTGTCTAAACATGGGCTAAACTCTTGACTAGGCTTATAAGGGCCTCAGGGCCAATAGCCTAGTAACTTCCTGTGATCCTATGATCCTATACCCTTGATAAGTGTAAGCAGGAGCGTGGGAGATGAAGCATTTTCAAGCTAGCATCTGTGCGTGTGTGTGTGTCTTTAGAATGGGTAATTCTGGTGCTGTTTGTTTTGTGGATATGCAGGAGGTCCATTAGAGTGGAATCTGAGAATGTCCTGTATGTCAGGCACAGCTCTCCCCTCAAAAGCCTGTACGAGATAGAATACAGGGATGGAGCCTTGAGGCAATCTGCATAGGACATTTTACTTAAGCCCTGTATTCTTTTACTGAGGAACGTCTGTGGATGTTCCAATTATTGGATATGCCTGGTTAGGTACATACTAAAGGGACGTTGTTCTCAATGATAGGTCTGATGAATGCTGAATACAGTGGAACAATGACTTCCTTGTTCATAGGTTCATACTAGGCTATCTTCCCTAGGGCATTTATAAGCCTAGCCAGAGTGTGTTTGGCTTTCGCCACCCATTTTAAATTAATTTTGCTATGCCCTTTTTCGAGGTTAGTATACTGTGCCTCTGTCTAACAGTGACACAGAAGTGATACCTGGGGTAAACCTATGATCTCCCATCCACTCATCAAGATTCCTCTTGAAGAGAGTCAATGAGGGACTCTGCCTAAGCTGGACTGGGATTTTATTCCAGAGTGAAGGGAGCCTCTGGGTTATGAATCTGTCCCTCCAGCATGTCCTATTTATTTCAGTGCTGAGGTTCAAGTCTCTTGAGCGCCGTAGCTCGATGGGATTTGGATTTTCTGAGGTGCAGCATGTCCATTAATTCTGGGTTGGACATGGCTTTATACGTCAGGCACAGATCGCCTCTGAGCAGGCGGTATGCCACTGAGTAGAGCTGGAGTTTCTTTAACCGGGCAGCATATGGCATCTGTTTGAGCCCTTTGATCCTCTTGGTGAGGTACTTTTGGGGTCTTTCCAGTTGCTGCAGGTGTCTGGTAAGGTACATCCCAAAAGGGGCATTGTACTCAATTATGGGCCTGATGAGGGATGAGTAAAGAGGCACCATGACCTCCCCTGATCTAGATGTGAATCCCTTCATGATTAGGTGGGCAATATAAAATGTTTTTCTAACCACTTTGGCCACGTGGTTGTCAAATGAGAGATTGCTATCAACTTGGGTCCCCAGGTCCCTAATTACTTCTTCTGTACTTAATGGATTACCACCTATGTGATAATTTGTGGGCACTTTGTTTTTGCCAAAGGGGATGACTATACACTTTTTGGCGTTTAGCTTGAGGCCATGGCTCTGGCACCAGTTGTCTGTTTCTATGAGGCCCTTTTGGAGGATGCTTGTGTCGGCTGGAGAGTCGATTATGGTGCCCAGTTTGCAGTCATCTGCGAACTTGGTCAGCCACAGTCCTTCCGTGTTGGCCTGTACCTCTGAGAAATATATACCGAACAAGAGAGGTCCCAGGACTGAGCCTTGTGGGATGCCACTTGTAACTGGTTTGGAGTCTGACATGTCTCCAGCAATTCTAACCATGTAGGTTCTGTCCTTGAGCCAGTTTGCAACCCATCTAGTGACATAGGGGTTTATATTTAAGCTGGTGAGCTTATCTATAATGCCCGAGTGGGGTATTGTATCGAAGGCTTTTGTGAGGTCCAGGTAGGCTGTGTGGACCACCTTCCCCTCGTCAATGGCCTTGGTGACTGTTTCAAAGAAATCAACCAGGTTTAAGAGGCAGGATCTGCCCTTAACAAAGCCGAACTGGGTAGGATCCAGTGTCTGTAGGTCCCCAATATCTTTATTTATGAGGTTCATGATGATCCTTTCCATAGCTTTGCAGACCAAGCTAGTCAGGCTTATGGGACGATAGTTTCCAGGATCCGTTGAGGCACCACCTTTGTGGAGAGGGACCACTGTTGCTGTACGCCACTCTTTGGGTACATATCCTGTAGTAAGGCTGAGATTGAACAGTAGTTTTATGTTTGGGTTTAGCTCTTCTTGGAGTTCATGTAGGATGCAGCCTGGGACACCGTCTGGTCCCATTGATGCTGTGTTTTTTGCTTTGGAGAGGGCAGCTCTTACCTGAGCATCTGAAATGTCAGGGGGGCAGCACTCTGCTGGGATAGATATTTGCCTTTTTGGTGGGGGGGGGGGGAGGAGAAGTTTACACTGAACCTGTCAGCTAGGATGTTGGCAATGTCTGTGGGTTTGATGTATTTTTGTCATTTTGGACTAATTCTGAGCATATCTGGGAATTCCCACCCAGGTTCCTAACATAACTAAAGAAAGCCTTGTGATTATCCTTAGTGTCCTGTGCAATTTTTCTCTCGAAGCTGGCCTTAGACGATTTTATGAGTGCCCGTAGTTTTTTGCTAATACTGATCAGAGATGCCTTCCCTTTTTGGGATTTTGCTCTATCATGTAGTAGCTTCCTCCTTCTATTGTATAGTTTGTTTATGGCTGGGGTCCACCAGACAGGACGTCTGCCTTTGGAGGATTGGGTCTTGGTTTTATTTGGGATTGCATGATCCATGCATTCCTGAAGGTGTTCATAGAATGCGTTTATAAAGGATTCTGCGGTCTGGGCCGTATTTTCCACAGGCTCGGGAGCTTTGAAGGATTCCACCTCGGTTTTGAGAAGTGTGAAATTTGCTTTAGAGAAGTTTTTCACTGTGGTTTTCTGGGCAGGGGGTGGGGTCGGGATGTGAATATCCAGTGAGATTAGTTTATGGTCTGTTCTTACCAATGAGGGATACACTTCTGGTCTGGAGCATAGAGTCCCCATGTTGGTGATGATCAGGTCCAGTATGTTTTCCCCTCTTTTGGGAGTGGTAACAAGTTGTTCCATAGCATTTGAGTTTATAAATTCTAGGAACCTTTGGGCTAGGGTGTTGGAGCTAGAGTAATGTTCCCAGTTTATGTTTGGGTAGTTGAAGTCGCCCAATATAATGGTGTTTGGAGAGACCTTCATATTTTCCAGTGTTCTCAGGAAGGCCGAGTGGGGTTCCTGGGTTTGGGAGGGTGGTCTGCAGCAGGCTATAAACTGGAAGGCAGTTTTACCCACTGTTAGTTCCACATGGATAGTCTCTGATGCTTCATGCTGTGCCACCAACCTGGAGGTGTGGGTATCTTTGACAAATATTGATACCCCCCACCTTTTGTAGTTCGGTCCAAGTTTTGGGGCCGAAAAGCATGGTATGAGGTATAACCTGGTAGTGCTGGGGTGCTCTCGGGAGCCTTGAGCCAGGTTTCTTTTACTGCACAGATATCGATGTTCTCCATGCTAAGGAGAGTTTCGATTGTGTGCATCTTGAGGTTTAGACTTCTGGCGTTGAGTAGCATTACTCTTAGTTTCTTATCCCTTGTGATACCTATGGAGGTGGGTTTGTCTTTTGAGCCTTGCCTAAAAAAGGCACTATGGGGGAAGCAAGAGCCTTTGCCATTATCCGAAAGCCCAGGGGTGACAGGTGCAAGCCGTCCCTAGCGAAGCATCGTGGCTTGTCGAGCATGTCATCCCAGGCTTAGCTTAGCTGCCATACCTTTGTTTATAAGTTGTGCATCATAGAATAATTTCATCACTAGTGTAGATACATTTATTTATTATTATTATTTGCATGTGTTTTCTGAGATAGTCCACTGGGCTTAGGAGTCCCCTTTTTCAGTGGAGGCCTGGCAAAAAAAGCTCCACATGTTACATATACATTGATGAGATAAAGTTGCATAATGACTGTTAACAGATTCAACTTACTAGTAAGCAACATTATACAAAATACAAAAATAACAATGATTTATATCCAGGTACAATATATACCTGTTGATATACTATTAGAATTAGGCTTTCTTTTCTTTAACTTTCATCTTGTAGCTGAGGATGCTTAAAACTGAGAGGGAGAAGAGTTAAATTAAGTGAAGAAAGATATTTCAAAGTGTTAAAATTGTTAGAAGAGGTTTCTAGTTTCAGGTAATACTGGAAGAATTATTTGAGTATGCACAGAGCCATAGTTTGGAGAGGTATTCTTACAGAGACTTCTTGAAAATAGTGTTGTTAGAAGTGGTTCTGATTGTGGGGGATAAGGAATTCCACACCTTGGCTATAGCAACGAAGGTTGGCCAGCTGTAAGGTTGGGTAATTCTACCTTTAGAAGACATTTATTTTCTGATCTGAGGTATCTAGCGTGGTTGTAGGGGGACATTAGTGAGGCTAGGGATGGACAATCTTCTGGCTTAGTTATACTTTTATGTGCAGTGGTGAGTTGTAGGTACGTTAGAAAGTGAGGTAGTTCGAGCCAGTTGAGTTTTTGAAGGGATATACAGTGACGGGAGGTATGTGTAGCATTGTTAGCAAACTTTGCTACTTTATTGTAACAAGATTCATGTTTGCTTTTTAGAGAAACTTGAATGCCTTTGAACAGGGGGGGCACCATATAGTAGAGATGGTAAAAGATAGGAGGATGCTAGGGTTTTTTTGGCTGAGTGGTTGAGGTAAGTTGTGTGTCTGTAAAGCAGAACTAACTTCTGGTGGGTTTTTCTGATGTTGTTTAGGATATGAATATCAAAGGAGAGTTTTTCATTGATAGTAACTCCAAGGAGTTTTGTGTGGGGCACTACTTTGATGACAGTGCTGTTCTGAGACTGAATAGTAAATTCTGACCTGTTTAATGGGGTGGATCTTTCAGGGGTGAATAGAAGCAGTTTGTTTTTTTTAACATTTAGAGCTAGGTGATTACTGTTCATCCATTTTCTGTAGATGAGAAGGCAATTTGAGTTAGTTTTTGGAGTTCACTGGTGGAGTAGGCAGAGCAGATGATGGTGGAATCATCTACATATTGAATAAGTGAGGTGTGGGACAGGGAAGAGTGGAAGTCATTAACAAATATGCTGAAAAGGAGGGACCCAACTATAGAGCCTTGGGAAACTCCTGTTGATATTGGGAGATAAGGTGAGAAGTACTGGTCCCATTTTGTTGCTTGTTATCTATTTGTAAGGTAGATAGAGAACCAATCTAAGGTAGGGGGTGAGATTCATAGGTTAGCTAGTTTAGTGAGTAGTAAGGGATGTGAGATAGTATCAAATGCCTTTGATAGGTTGAGGAATAACGAGGGCACAATTTTACCTGTGTCTCCTACATGGTTTACAGTGTCCATGAATGATATAAGGGCAGCGGTGGTACTGTGCCCAGGTCTGAAACCGTGTTGGGTAGGGCACAAGATTTTATTGTCTAGGCGGTGCTTTAGTAGTTGATTGTGGACATATTTTTCTAGAATTCTAGATAAAGGGGAAAAGGATTGCTATGGGTCAGACACTGGTGAAATCTATGTTTTAGCCACCTTTATGTGGTGGGAAAATATAAGCTTTTTTCCAGATAGTGGGTACTTGCTGTTCTTGGAGAGATCTATTGATAAGTATGCTAACTGGATAAGCAATAGACTTTGCTGACATCTGTAAGTATATTGGGGTAGGTTATCAGGCGCATAAGTATATCGTTTGAGTTTAAGGAGTAGTTTCAGGATAGTTGAGGTAGAGATGGTAGAGAAGATGAAGTCTGGCATGAAGTTTATATTTGGTGAGTGTGCTGTGATATTTATTTGAGGGAAGTTTCCTGTAAGTTTAGCAATGGAGTCTATAAAATTTGAGTTGAATATTGTGGCACTTTCTGTGGGTGATTTGTCTGGGTTAAGGACAGGAGTTGTTATCGGATCCTGGGTTAAGTAGGGTTGAGATTGTATTCTAGAATTTCTTAAGGCTTTGTTTATGGCATTGTTGGTTAGATAGATGGAATTGTTTTTTGTCTTTTACTACTACACGTTTTTCTTGATTACGAAGTTGTTTGAATTGTAGGAGGTTTGGGGGTCTTTGTTTTTTTGCCAAAGCTTCCAACATTTGTCTGTTTTAGACATTAGTTGTTTTATGGGATGAGTGAGCCAGGTATTGTTGTTTTTAATTCTTTTTTGTCGCAGGGGGGCTAGATTGTTTAGGATATCTAAGAAGGTTGAATTAAAGAATGTAACAGCTTCATCTAGTGGGATGACTTTGAGAATGCTCCAGTTTAGTTGTGCCAAGGTGTCATTTAGAATTTTTTGTGCTAGGGGCTATAGTCCAGAGAGTAGTAAGTCTGATGTTCGTAAGGTGATGGAAGGTCCTTTTTATAAAAAATCAGATATAAGAGAAATGAATAGATATGATGAATTTTTATCTTTGGATAGTAATAATAAGAGGAAGTTATATTTTGCGACTACATATAATGTGTTGTGTTTGGAAATTGTATCTTTGGTTAAATATTATTGGAATTTTTTATTAAAATTTAAGGATTTGAGTGATGTATGTTATACTGTTCTTAGTATCTCTTTTAGGAAAGAGAGGAAATTAAGGGACATTTTATTCCATAACTATTTTAGTGTGCCTGTTTTTACTCCCTCTTTTTTTGGATCTTTTGGGCACTTTTCCTTGTAGACATTGTTGCGTTTGTGGTTATAGTGTTAAGACCTTTCTCCATATTAACGGGGTTCTTTTCTACGCCTACAATTCCTATACTTGTGATACTGAAGGAATTATCTATGGTCTGCAGTGTTTTTGTGGTCTAACTTATACTGGAGACAGTAAAAGGAAATTTAAAACAAGACTACAAGAACATGTTAGAAATATAAGAAATAAAAAAATTGAGAGCCCTATTGCACATCACTTTTTAGATTTTCATGAATCAGACCCAAGTTGTTTAAAGGCAACAATTTTTGAAAAGGTATCGGTTAATTTTTATTTAGAAAATGCATATAAAAAAGTTGACGTATAAAGAGGCTATTTTTATTCTGAAATATAACAGGTTTATGTCCCTCAGGTCTTAATTTGGATTGTAATTGGAGATTATTAATTTAATTGATATATATCTTTTATTGGTTAATTAAACGTGTTAGTATGTATGTGTTTTTGTATTCTTTGAAGGCTGTATTATAGCCAAGGAGCTAGAGACAATAAAAGTTTTTTTTGTTTTAGTGTTGGTTCCTAGTTGTGGTTTGATTTGTCATTTAGAGTTGTTTGGTCGAAATTGGAGATATTTCTAGTTAGTCTGTATTGGTGTTGGCTGGGGGCTAGGGTGGATTTACATATTATGTATGTCGGGAGGTGATCACTTAAGGTTTGAGGTAGAGTCCCTGCTGAAGCTACTTTGTTTGGGTGTGAGACTAGTATCCAGTCTATGATGGAACCACTAGTTTTTGTTTTGTTGGGTCTAGTTACTTCATTGATAAGCTGAGTATAATTGAATAGATTTATATTTATTGAGGGTTGGTTTTTTGTGACTTCTGTCCAATCTATGTTAACATCGCCAAGGATAATTGTCTCACTTGTAAAGGTTTTTGAAGTCCAGGCAAGGATTTGTTCTAGGATGGGTATATTATTGCCTGGTGGGATATAGATTCCAATGATGCAGAGCTTTTTGCTGGTATTCAGTTGTAGGAAGGCTACAACAATTTCAGCAGATTGCGAATTGTGGGATGGGGTTGGTATATGGTACTAATGTGAAATGACTTGGGTAAATTAATGCAACACCTCCACCTACCTTTTTTACAGGGTCTGTTGTATCCTAAGCAGGAGTAGCCAGGTAGTAGAAATTCTGATTTTTTTATATATGGTTTATGCCAGATTTCTGTGGTTGCTATTATATCTGGCCTATTGTGTGAAATCCAGGCATGGAAGTCTGGAATTTTATTCCTGATACTTTGCAGGTTAATGGTTGCTATGGTGAGAGATTTATTGGTTTGCTGGGTTGGGTCCAGTGTCTGGAGGTTTACATGATGGTCAAAGGCTAGATTACCATCTATGTGTGTCCCTAAGTCCCTGACTACTGGGTCAGCTCTAAGGGGTGCATTCATAGGTTCATAGGTAGGTACTAGGCTATCTGCATGAGGGCATTTATAAGCCTAGCCAGAGTGTGTCGGCTTTCACCGCCCCACTGATTAACTGTCAAGCAGAGCCAATGAAATGATCCCAGGGCTATATTTTCTGTTACACATCCACTCGACAAGGTTTCTCTTGAAGAGTGTTAGTGAGGGGCTCTGCTTGATGTAATTTGGAATTTTCTTCCAAAGCATGGGGAGTCTTTGTGACAGGAATCTATCCCTCCAGCATGTTCTATTTATTGTTGTGGTGAGGTTTAGCTCACAGTGACTTGGATTTCTTTAGGTGGAGCATGTCCATCGATTCTGAGTTGGATATGGCTTTGTAAGTCAGGCAGTGATCACCTCTGAGTAAGCGAAATGCCACTGAGTACAGCTGGAGTTTTTTCAGTCGGGCTGCATAGGACATATGTTTGAGACCAGTAATCTTCTTGGTGAGGTACTTTTGTGGTCTTTCCAGCTGTTGGAAGTGTCTTGTGAGGTACATCCCAGATGGGGCATTGTACTCTATGATGGGTCTAATGAGTGACGAGTAGAGAGGCACTATAACCTCTTTATTTCTAGATGCAAACCCTTTATTAATTAGATGGGCCACATAGAAGGATTTCCTAACTACTTTGGCAATATGATTGTCAAAGGAGAGATTACTGTCTACCTGGGTCCCCAGATCTCTTATTACCTCTTTTGTATTAAGGGGGCTGTCACCTATGTGGTAATTTGTGGGTGTTTTATTTTTCCCAAATGGGATGACTATGCATTTTTTGACATTTAGCTTGAGGCCATGACTTTGACACCAGGTGTCCGTCTCAGTAAGGCCCTTTTGGAGGATGTCCGTGTCAGCCGGAAAGTCAATTATGGCTTGCTATTTGCAGTCATCGGTGAACTTGGTTAGCCATAGTCCTCCTGTGTTTGCCTGTACTTCTGATAAATTTCTCCAAAGCCAACTTCACGCTTCTTAAGACAGAAGTGGCAAACTTCATGACACCCATGCAGATGGACAATAGAGTTACGACTGCTGAATCCTACACAAATGCACTTTATAAGCACTTGCACGAGTGCATGGATCGTGCTATCCCTAACAGAACCAAGATGCTATCCTCCAAAAAAAAGAAGCCAATCTGGTGGTCTTCTGCCACAAACAAACTCTACAGCAGAAGAAAGAAACTGTTGCAAAAAAAAGAGTAAAATCCCACGATTGGAGGAACTCCCTGGTCAGCCTCAGTAAGAAGCTGAGATCCCTCATAAAATCCTCCAAAGCTAGTTATGAAAACAAAATTGCCACTGATTCTAAAGACAACCACAAAGCATTCTATAGCTATGTCAAAAATCTCAATGGCAACACCCAGATCTGCTCTGAGTTACAGTACAATGACACTAAATATACAGAACCAACTGATATTGCCAACATCCTGGCAGATGGGTTCAGTGCTAACTTTACCTCCCTCTCACCCCCTAAAGGGCCAATCTTTATACTGGAAGAATGCAAAGTTTCTGTAATCGCGGCTGCACAGGTAAAAACTTTACTCTCCAAAGCCAAGAACACAGCATCCATGGGACCTGACAACATCCCAGGCTGCCTTCTACATGAACTACAGAATGAACTGGCACCCCACCTAAGTACCATGTTCAATCATGGCCTCACCTCAGGCTTTGTGCCCATTGAATGGCGCACCATGACAGTTATCCCACTCCACAAAGGGGAGGCCACAACAGACCCCAGGAACTACCGCCCCATTAGCCTGACGAGCCTCGTCTGCAAGGCCATGGAATGTATCTTCATGGGACTCATAAACAAAGACATTGGAGATCTCCAAACCCTGAACCTCACACAGTTTGGGTTTGTAAAAGGCAGATCATGTCTCCTAAACCTGATAGACTTCTTTGAAGTAGTCACCAAAGCCATAGAAGAGGGTAAGGTGGTTCACACAGCCTATCTAGATCTCACCAAGGCATTCAACACCATCCCCCACTCTGGAATTATAGATAAACTCACTAAACTAGGTATAAATCCCTATGTCACAAGATGGGTTGCCAACTGGCTTACTGAAAGAACCCACACTGGGAAAGTAGCAGACTCCAAATCAGACTTCAGACCAGTGACAAGTGGAGTACCGCAGGGTTCAGTCCTGGGTCCTCTCCTGTTTGGTATCTACTTCTGTGAAGTACAGGCTAACACAGAAGGTCTTTGGCTAACTAAATTCACAGATGACTGCAAACTAGGAGCCATAATTGAAACTCCTAATGATGTGGACATCCTACAAAAGGGCCTCACTGAGACAGATGCCTTGTGTCAAAGACATGGTCTCAAGCTCAATGCCAAAAAGTGAATTGTCATCCCCTTTGGTAAAAATTCTGTACCCATGAACTACCACATAGGCGGTAGTCTACTTAACACTGAAAGTGTGATAAGAGACCTTGGGACACAGGTGGACAGTAGTCTCTCCTTTGATAATCACATCGCCGAAGTGGTCAGGAAATCCTTCTATGTGGCATACCTCATCACAAAAGGTTTCTCATCCAGAAAAAAAGAGGTCATTGTTCCCCTCTACTCATCACTCATTAGACCCATTATAGAGTACAACGCCCCTTTTGGTATGTACCTCACAAGACATCTACAACCACTGGAAAGGCCTCAAAAATACCTCACAAAGAGGATTACTGGCCTCAAACAGATGCCTTACGCAGACCGTCTCAAAAAACTCCAGCTTTACTCCATCGCATATCACCTGCTCAAAGGCGATCTCTGCCTAACATACAAAGCTATGTCAAACCCAGAGCTGCTGGACATGCTCCACTTAAAGAAATCCCAATCCCTCCGAGCTACACACTCTAGGGACCTAAACCTTGTCACCACAATAAACAGAACATGCTGGAGGGATAGATTCCTGTCCCAGAGACTTCCCATACTCTGGAACAGACTACCTATCTATGTCAAGCAGAGCTCCTCATTAGCACTCTTCAAGAAAAATCTTGATAATTGGATGGGCAATAGAAAATTCACCCCAGGGATCACTTCTGTGGTTCTGCTTGACAGGGGCACAGGAAAATAATTTTCTTGGGTGGCGAAAGCCAGGGTACATTTTTGGCTAGGCTTGTATAGGCCCTAGGGCCAATAGCCTAGTACCTACCTATGAACCTATATGCCGAACAGTAGGGGTCCCAGGACCGAGCTTTGCAGGACACCAACTGGTTTTTAGAGTCGGACCTGGTGCCCGCTATTCTTATCGTGTTAGTTCAGTCTGTAAGCCATTTGGCAACTCATCTCGTGACATAGGGGTTTATGTTCAGGCTGGTGAGTTTTTCTGTAAAACCCGAGGGGGGAATGGTGTCAAACGCCTTGGCGAGGTCAAGGTAGTCTGTGTGAACCACCTTTCCCTCGTCTATGGCCTTAGTGACTGTCTCGAAGAAGTCAACCAGGTTTAGTAGGCATGATCTGTCCATAACAAAGCTGAACTGGGTTGGGTCAAGTGTTTGGAGGTTCCTAATGTCTTTGTTAATGAGTTCCATGATGATACACCCCATAGCCTTGCAGACCAGGCTAGTCAGGCTTATGGGGTGATAGTTACCAGGGTCAATTGTGGCCCCTCCTTTGTGGAGAGAAATAACCATTGCTGTGCACCATTCTATGGGCACATAGCCTGTGGAGAGGCTGAGGTCGAACAGCATGTTTAGGTGGGGGGTTAGTTGGCTCTGTAGTTCGTGCAAGACGCAGCCTGGGACACCATCTGGTCCCATTGATGCTGTGTTTTTGGCTTTTGAAAGGGCTGTTTTCACCTGTGCGTCTGTGATTTATGGTACACTACACTTTTCCAGTATTGTTGTGCGCCCTTTTGGAGATGAGAGGGGGGGTGAAGTTTGCACTGAATCTATCTGCCATTATGTTGGCAATATCAGTAGGTTCAGTATATTTTGTGCTATTTTGCACTAGTTCAGTGCATAACTGCGAGTTGCCACTTAGATTCTTAACATAGCTAAAGGAGGCTTTGTGGTTATCTTTTGAATCCTTCGGTATTTTTCTTTCGAAGTTAGCCTTGGATGATTTTATGAGGGACCTCAGTTTCTTACTGATACTGATCAAGGATGTCTTTCCTTCTTGGGATTTGCTTTTTTTCTGAACTAGTTTCCTCCTCCTATTGTATAGCCTGTTTATTGCAGGGGTCCACCAAACTGGTTTCCTTCTCTTAGAGGAGTGAGTCTTGGTTTTGCTAGGGATGGCACAATCCATGCATCCTTGTAGGTGCTCATAGAGTGCATTTGTAAAGGTTTTTGCATCTTGGGCACCATTATCCTTTAGCGTGGAGGGCTGTGAAACTTACCACCTCTGTCTTAAATAAGGTGAAGTTTGCTTTAGAAAAGTTTTTTACTGTGGTTTCCTTAGTTGAGGGTGGTGGTGGGGTGTGGACATCCAGAGTGATTAGTTTATGGTCTGATCTAACCAGTGACGAGTTGACCTCTGGTGTGGAACACCTGTCGCCCATGTTGGTGATGACCAGGTCCAATATGTTTTCACCTCTGGTAGGGAAATTTACCAGTTGATCCAGGGCGTTTGAGTTGATGAATTCCAGGAAGCACTGTGCCTGGGAATTTGTACTTGAGTAGTTTTCCCAGTGAATGGTAGGGTAATTGAAATTGCCCAATATCAGGGTGTTTGGTAGGACCTTCATGTTTTCCACTGTCTCCAGAAAGGTGGAGTGGTGGTCCTGGGTCATGGAGGGTGATCTGTAGCAGGCCACAATTTGCATTGCAGATTTGCCCGATGTTAGTTGCACATGGATGATCTCAGAGGTATCATGCTGCGCCACTAACCTGGAGGTGTAGGTATCATTGATGTATATGGATACACCCCCTCATTTTGTGTTTCAGTCCGTGTTCTCTGTTGTCAGTATGATAGTTACATGGGGTGGATGACTTCCCGAAGGGTGGACAGTGATTATTTAACAGAATTTGTGGAATATTTAAATGGTAATAAGTGGGGTATACACTTTATGGTGAATTATCATGTACAACAAATCACGTTTCTGGATGTCTTGGTCACCAGATATAGTGATAATACCTTGGATAGTTAAGTATATCGAAAATATCCACAATATAATTCACTATTACATGCAACCGGTTTCCATCCTCCTCATATTATAAGGAACATTCCAAAATCACAGTTTCTCCGTATGAGACAGATCTGCTCCAATCTAGATAATTATGAATATTATAGACAAGACCTGATTTGCAGGTTCAAAACCAGAGGCTATAAACCAGGCACTATTGTGAGTGCAAGCAATTGGGCATCTGCCAAGGAAAGGAAGGAACTATTGAATTATCAGGATAAACAACAATTGGGGGCTTCTGATATTTTTCTATTAACTACATATGCCCGCAACACCAACATACTGATGGACAGCATCAATCAACATTGGAATATATTGCTAGCTGATCACAAATTATCCAACATTCTTAATCATAAATGTTAATTTTCCTTTCGCAGGGAAATATTTCAGCCACTACAAACATTGGCAGGTTGTTGACAGACACAAACAACAAACAGTCCAGGGGGAGCCCCCATATGGTTGCGCCCCTTGTGGACATTGTGCACATTGTTCCAGTGTAAACAAATGTAAACAATTTTCCAGAAAAAACAGAGCCATTCGATATAACATTTTTGGCTAACTGTCAATACAGATTGAGTCATTTATCTTGCTACATGCTTTTGCTGGTACTTATGTATTATCACAACCAGATTTGTAACACTGTCTAACTCCTAATGTTTTTTTGAAAGGAGTGAATGTTTGAGTAAGAAGGTGTCTGTTGACTCCTACTGATAGGTTTTGCTGGTTAAACATGAGCAGGAAGAAGAAACGGAAGCCGGACTTTGGCAGCCAACTGTGAGAGGGACAAATATTTCTTCATGCATGCATTTTTTTTAAAGACAGCGTGCAGAACCATGTGCTCTATTACACTGACCAAAGATTCAGGGTGACTGTGATCCTCTATGTGTTTTAAACAGGATCTGGAAAGTCAAGCTCCTTCTTAAGGCTTTTTGTGAAAGTGTACAAAATGTACGGTACTTTCCTAATAGTATCTTTGACATCAGTTTAACACCAATGTGGCTTTTCTGTTTGATGGACCAAGCAGCTCAGTCTTCAGATTATTAGCCTCCAGTCTGCAGTCCTGCTTTCTGCTGCTGTAAAGAACCCTGAATGGTAGGTTAACATCAGTCTTACACACCGCTATCCCGTCGAGGTGGATTTCAGTGTTGTTTTCTGTTTCAGAGTGAAAGTGATGAGATGCTGTGAAAAACGGAAGTTAACTTACCATTCCGATTTGTCATTTACAACAGCAGAAAGCAGGAGTGCAGACTTGAGACTAATATCTAAAGACTGAGCTGCTCGCTGAATTCACCGCTTGACATCTTTAAAGCACGCTACCCGCAAAGTCTAAAATTTTAACCCTTAATCGTCTTACAAACCCACCAGCAAGATCCTAGAAGACTTTTTAACAGTTTACCCTTCCCGATTACACTTATGTGTCGTAGTTTTAGTAAAAGAGAAGAAGATATACCATGTCGCAAAATCTGGTTGCGATAATACTTAAGTACCCTTTTGCTCAGCATTTTACATTGGACAGACATCACGACCACTAAGACTATGTATGACTGAACACTTCAGTGATATCAGAAATAAAAGACAATCCACTGCCGTATATAAGCATTTCCTTACACACACAACTGCAAATTTCAGATTTACTATCATTGATATGATTACAGGAGACACATGTAATAAAACTGGTTGACACTCCATCCTCAATAATAAAGAAAAAAGTGGATAATTAAGTTGGGTGGTTTATTCTCCACTGGATTAAATGAACAGTTTTAATTATCCAATGAGAAGGGCTGACATTGGTAACTGTATGTCTTTAATGGTGCATGATATTAGTGAATTGTATGGCTTACACTGAGGAAGGCTTTATGTAGCCAAAACCGGTCTGGTTCTTGGATTTTTGTAACTGTTTCCTGTCTATGTGCCATAATTAAAAAATATAATTTACACCACTTTGTGCTGGCCTGCTTTTATCATATGGATTGTATCTTTTTGGGCCATTGCACTTGCCGTACTTGCAAGGGTTCATCTCTTTGCATCAGAGAAATGAACCACAGTGGTGCACTTCCAAGCAGGTTAGTGGCTTCTCTTCTGTTGTTAACAGACAGATAAAACTGTGCCTTGTTTTGTACCCAAGCTATACCTCACATTGCTGTGGACACTGATGACTGCATCACAGAAATTCAGTGCCAGAGATACGAAGAACTTTAACCCACTAGCTTGCTGAGACTAGACTTAAATCCTTCTGAAACAATACGACAGGCAGCTGTGTAGCTTTTAGAACACACAACCAACAGTCTTTCCTGTTTGACAAAGACTGTTGCATTTAGCCAGTCTTTAATCTAACAATACAGCAGGTATTGAAAACTGATTAGATCACAGGTTGTTTGCAGTATTGAAATGTACATTGTTTAACTCAGTGGTGAACTGCAAACATTTACTTTATTATACTTACAATGTTTTAATTTCAGTTATGATAGCAGCATAGTTATCATTTTAGTTTAATTTAGTAGGTCCCCTACTTTTCTCTATTTTCATAAATAACCTGCCCACTTCCCTCCCGACATCCACTTGTATACAGTATGCAGATGATTCCACTCTCATCTGCTCTGCTTCTTCCCCAGCACAACTCCACACTGCTACCCAGGTGGTCTTCACTGCAGCAGAAAAATGGTTCCAACATATCTGTCTCCTCCTAAATCCCAAAAAAACCAAACTTCTACTGTTCACCCCTACCTCTAAATCCACCCCTATCACTTTTTCCATTGTATTGTGCAATGGCACTGTCATCCAACCTGACTTTTCCACTAAACTGCTAGGCGTAACCATAGACAATCAGCTAAATTTTGACTATCACATTGACTTAACTATCAAGTCAGTCAATAAAAAGATGGGTGCCCTTTACAGACTTAAGCCCTTCCTTACTGCCACTTCCGAGTAGCTCGCCCAAACTCACCTCATTTCTACATTATTGTATGCCTCTCCTTCCTTTATCAATATATCTAAAGCTAATCTTCAAAAACTGAATACCGCCTACCACAGTATAGCCAGATTTGCCACTGGCTCTCTATTCCAAACTCATCACTGTCTTAACTTAAAAAAACTAAACTGGCTTGAACTTTCAAACCTAATACTACTACAGCAACTAATCATCACTTTTAAAATTCTACATTACCCCTCCAACACACCCACACTAAATAAACTCATCACTCCTTATAAAAATCTCACTTCACTTAGATCAGCCAACAAGCTACTAGTTACTACCTTGAAATCTCATAATAAATCAGGTGATTCCTTATTTGCAAACACTGTCGGTTTTTACTGGAATAAACTCCCCACAGAATTGACCTCCCAAGGCTCATGTCATCTTTTCAAAAAACAGATGAAAACTCACCTAATAACTCACTGGCTATGCCCCTGCTCTAATCCTGACTGACCTCAGCAAATTTATTACTCTCCCCAGTCTGCTCCTGTGTACTTTTGCTCTTCAGTTCTAACTTAAACTGACTTCCACAGTCCCTTTTTTATACCTCCACTCTTCTGTTCTTAGTTCTGTTTGACTCCCCCTCTGACCACTCTGTTTTTTCTGTCTCTTGCGTCTATTAGCTGACCTCCTATAATCCTGCTACCTTTTACATTTCTCACTATCTTTGTTTTTCCCCCTCTCCTTTACCTACTGCCTGTTCCTTAGCCTCACTAAGTCCAGAAACCCTATACCTAACAGTAACTGTACTTTATTATTTCCTTTCTCTTTACATCATTTCTGCCTTTTACCTATCTCTAACCTTTTAATATCTTTTACACTACTTACCTGCCTGTTTAACACTATATATTAACCTCTTTTATGCTTTCAGCCAAGACCTATTTGTTGTCATGACTAGCTACTATGGATATTGTTTTAACTTTAAATTGTTTTTTGATACTGAAGCTTTTCTCCTCAGCCCCTGACTGAATTTTGATTGTCATCTAGTCAGATTTGTACATGAAAAAGGATTTGCATTTGTATTTTGCCGTATTATACTATATTAGTTTTAGTTTTATTTGTATAGTTAGTACTATTAGTGACTTCATATATTGTAGTGTATTAGTCTGATAGTGGAGCTTTTCTCCTCGGGCCTCTGCTGAAAATGGACATGTATCCAGCCAGACTAGCCCGGTTAACAAATGTAAAATAAAATAAAATAAATAAATAATAAATAAAAAATAATTTAAAAAATGGCTATTTCAGTGTAGAAAAGATAAGTACAGCTCCTGTATCCAGAATGCACGACTCTACTGACACACAACACTTAGCTTCATCTCTGTCCATTAGTTGAAGCCTTTTTGTGGGGGGTATGGTGCCATAGAAACACTTAACAAAAAGCTATAATGCTGTGGTGTTAGAACATCACTAAAGAAATTATGTTTGATTCAACAACTGTTTTAGTCTACATGTGTGAAAAAAGCTTACAATTTGTTTGAAAAATGAAAATGTAGCTTACCATAGGTATAACATATTAAAATTGTTCTATTCAATGTGATGTCTTCATCAAGAGCTGTACACATGAAACCCCTGTGAATTGTGCCTTCTTAAATTTACTTTTGTGTGTGTGTGTGTGTGTGTGTGTGTGTGTGTGTGTGTGTGTGTGTGTGTGTGTGTGTGTGTGTGTGCACAAGACTACAGAATGACTGTATGTATAAAATTCTGTTCTGTTGGGAGATTAGCTGAGCTTTCTTTTGTTTTCCATGTGATGTTGAATAGAGTATTTCTCATTCTTGCAACAAGACAGGAAGTATTTTCCACTGTTTGCAACAGGCAATTGTTATTTTAAAAATATCTGTCATTCTACAGTCCCAAACTGGAAATGCAGGAAAGATCTGCTTCCTTTTCAACGAGAACACGTATTCTGTCTGCCTGTACCCATATCCAGTGGGACCAGCTTACATAAACGCTGGTGTATATTGGTGAGCAATGACAGATGGGCCAGAAACTGCCACTTCTAGACTTTATCTGAGGAATGCTTTTAGTCACTTAAGTACCTGTTGCTTAGTTTAGCATTCATGTGACATGTTTCCAGGAATCAGATCTTTCCAGAGACATAATCATATGCTGTCAGGCATTTGAGAATGAGGGAGAACAGCCCTGTATGACATGCTGTAAGTTGTTTATTTTGTTTAGCTGAAGTGTAGTACTGGAGGCCGGGACAGAAGACGTATACTGGAGCTGCTGTCAGAAGGGCTTCAATGAATATTTTCAGCTTATTCCTCTCATCTGAAAATTCCTTTTAATTGTTCTTTACTTAATATAAAGCCAAAGGATGCATCTTTTTTGTCCGCCAATTTATTCTTTTGTTAGTGCTTAGTATCATACCAATAGTATAATTACGTAAATATGTGTATTCCTTTTTCATAATAAAATAATATCCAGTACGGCACTCCTTCCTATTTTCAGTGGCATTCTAGCAGCAGCAGATGACAAACTCAAAGTGTGTGTGTGTGTGTGTGTGTGTGTGTGTGTGTGTGTGTGTGTGTGTGTGTGTGTGTGTGTGTGTGTGTACGTGCGTGTGTGTGCATGTATATATATATATATATATATATATATATATATGCATATGTGTGCTTTTATGTGTGTGCATTGTCAGAGAGGTAAGGGGTGGTGGAATTACAGTTACTGATCTCTAACTTTGCAGCCCAGAGTGCAGACTACTCTGGTCTGCTAAGATCTTACACATTTTAAATGCATTTCCAGATATAAAGAAAGGGTTACTACTGAAAGTCTGAAATTTGCAACAGTAAACCACAAAATCCAGAAGACTGCTTTCCCCAAACATAAGCAGATGAAAATATCATTCTATGATGTAAACATGCAATACCATTGGGATTATAAAACATTCACTGGATGGATCATACTTCATGGGAAAGTGGCAAAATTCCCAGATTGTCTTGCTATAAGGATGACAGCTGTTACTTTTGTTTTTCTTAGGTCACTAAAGAGTGGTGCACAGATGAAAATGTAACTTGCCTGGCTTATATCACTGAAGTGATTACATAAATAGTCAGATGAAATTTTAAGTCTTGTAGAACTGAAGTCCCACCTATAACCTAAGAAGACAAGCCACTAACCTAGTCTTCCCTATGGCAAGTAATGTTGCCTTTCTTTTCATATAAACAACTCTCTGTTTCACAAGCCTCTGTTGCCAACAATCACAAGTTGTATTGCTTGAATATTTTTCCATCACTAGAAATTTTCTTGCTCACTATGAGTATGTCAACAGTGGCCCACATCAAAATAATTCCAATAACGTACAACAGCCTGTCACAAACTGTCATTATTTTCTCTTCATAATGAAGTCTGACACTATGATAGGTGTCGTATTTCACTGTGTGGGGCAGGATCAGTTCCCTTACTCACTGTTATGGTAGACTCAAAGAGGGGAATGTTTATATGGAATATATTGAGGGGTGTAGCCCATGAATATTTTTGCTGTAGTAATACTGTAATTTGGGGTAAGTTGGTTTGGGGGAAATTGCTTTAAATATATGGTTTTGAATGGGTCTCTACCAGCAAATTGGCATTTGTCATACTTTGGTTAGATTACTGTACTTCCCAGCAGCATATTAATGTCGCACACAACTAATAATCAGCAATTTCAAGCAAACTTAAAGAAGCTGTCAATAGCAGTAACCTAATGTAGAATACAAAATGTGGCAGTTCTTGTTGTATCTCTGGTGCCGAGCAGAAAACTGAAACATCATTATCTTCACCATCATATGGCAAACATCTGGGCTGAAGCAACACTGACCTCACAGACCTTAAATTATCAGGTCTATATTACATATCCGAATGCTTAAATGTTCCAATCGCTAAAGGTCAACCTTTAGTGATCGAACATTTAAATGTTTGAATATGATTAAAAATAAAAAAAAAAAAAAAGTAAAAAAATAAATAAAGGGTTTAGCGATTCGAACATTTAAGCATTCGGATATGTAATATAGACCCAAATTATCAACTAGTAGAACATCAGCCTCTGAATCTGAATGGGTGTGCGTTCTAATTGTATCTAAGAACTGCAAAATAGAAAGAGGTATCTTAGTACAGAATAATAAGAGTGGCTGCTCTGCTAATGGATTGTAAAGTCCTTTGGGTGAGTTGTTAAACCGACTTACTTGAACAGTGGTATACTGAAACAGTATCCTTCACCTGTAAGTGAAACTTGGAAATAAGTGCTAACACAGATTCTACAAGAGGGCACGTTCAGCTCTCTACATATATAACGAAGTAGGTATTTTTGGATTTCCGCATTTTAATATTTCAGCATTGTTCATTCAGTATTATAATTTTCAATATTTCAGTACTTTTTCAGTCATCATCATCAGCCCCTTTTTCCCATTTTGTACATGAGGTTGGGTGGGATATCATATAAATGTTGCCATCTCTCAAGATTCAGTGCCACGCTCCTGTCTTCTTCAACACTCGTGCCTGACTGTCACAGATCTTCTTTCACACAATCCATCCACCTCTTTGCTGGATGTCTTCGTCTCCTCTTACCTTCTTCCTGTCTGGCCCAAATCTTCTTCACCAGATTGTCTTCTGCTTTTCTGCACATGTATTGAAATGAATCCTCTAAGCCCAGTTCCTGTTTGCTGTCTTCCTGATCACTGCTATGGAAATAAAATAACCTGGGACTGGGAAACTCAGGGAATTGTTTAGAACAGAGTATGAAAATTTCCCTATTGTCTTGCTAATAACATATCCACATAGAGAGGCACATGCATTTACCAGGTTGTATGTGGGTGATGGTGTGCATATAGGTTCAGTCACATAACTAAACAAGTGTGTGTGTGTGTGTGTGTGTGTGTGTGTGTGTGTGTGTGTGTGTGTGTGTGTGTGTGTGTGTGTGTGTGAGCATGTTTGTATATCCGTGTGGGTGTTTGTGTAAAGAACTTTGAAATAAGAAGAATGCTATGTAAATACGATTTCTTCTTTCCTTCTCTATAACTCTGTCCAAACATAGCAATGGATTCCCTTTTTGCTGTGTTGTTAAAAAATTAACACTTGTAGAAGTACAGCACGATGCACATCTTTTAACAACCACTGTAAGGGGACTGCAACTCCAGTGCATCTCCTTTCAGAGACTGTTGGTCACATGATGACTTAGACTTCAGTTAACAACATCTCAGATCATAGCCCCACCCAAAGAAACCACAGTAATGGGAAATGCTGTAATATGTTGTAAAAAAGGGAATCCAATTACTGCACTGCATCTGCTTTATGGCGCATCCTACTGCAGCACTGTATAATTTGCGAGACAAATGAAAGAAAAAAGGTAAGGTGCAGACCACTAACCTGAATGTGCATTTCCATGGTGATAGAGGTGTGTCTAGCTATTCTTGAACCCGATGCCATCCCTCAAATCTGAGTTGAGGAGAAAAAAACTCTGCTTGAGCAGCTGCTACAATGCCATGCACAGAGCACTACAAAAATGTTCTTTCATTTTAAACTACAGCAACATTTGTGGCAGTTGTCATAGTTTATTCTTCGGTTCTAACAATTCAGCAAAAAAAACAAAAACAAACAAAGCTCCTTTTCAGCCATTATGCAGTTTTGCAGACAAATTTAAGGCTTCTTGCTTGAATACCCCATATGATGGATCCTCCTTTTTTGGTCCAAAAGTCAAGGATATATTTTCTGAGAGTGAGCTAGAACGTAAGATGCTGTCTGCTGTGGGAGTTTGTTCTCTAACCCACAACAGCTTTATTCTTGGAATCAACTAGGAGGGAAGCGACTCTGGTTTAGGAAAGCTCAGCAGTCCACCTTTAATTGGGCTTCTGACAGAGCCCCTTGAGTAACATGGGGGAATTTAATGAGTGCCTCCCCATGGGCAGAGGGGGCCCACAAAATCCAGGGTTCCGAGGTCCTTTCTTAGTAGGTCCTATCAACATTCCTGAGATCTCTCATTTTTGCTTACAAATCTTGGTATTTTATGACCTTGTGTCACTCTCTGTATGTAAGGTAGTAATCACTTTGTCATCTGGAATCCTATGTGCCTTCTCTCCAGTACCATTAATAACCACATTTCTTCAGAAAGCCTCCATGTGCAAGGCAACTGTGATTCTCATTGCAACTTCTGACCCCAACAAATTTGATTCCTTTACTTGTGGTTTCATTTTCTATGCCCACACCATGGGTCCTAGATCCCAAGCTAGACCTCTTATCTCACCTGTCTGGCTAACCCCATCCAGGCATCAAATTTCTCAGACTAACCACATGACTTCTTCAGTTGCAGTGATGGCCAGTGACCACACCTTTCCACCTATAGTGGTTTACATTTTATTTGCCTCTCAGAAAACATAATTTCAGAAAATTTACAAGAGTAAGTGTAAAGAATTTCAATATGGGCGATGGGCAAAGGACTGGACCTTTTTTGGCTTCTCTCTCTTCTGTCCTGGATATTTTAAAAGACTTTTGCATTCTAAGTCTGCTATTTCAATTTTTTTTCTATTGAGGCCACCAATTAAAGACCAGCCCTTCCTTTGGATTTTACCCTGATGCTGCAGACTGTCATACAAGTGCCATTCAAGCCAGCTTCCACTATCAGTTTGAAATTTCTTTCATGGAAAGCGTTCTTCCTAGCTGCAATAACTTCTGCCAGATGGATATCTAAATTACAGGCCTTATCTTGCAAAAATCCTGCTTTAATTTTTCATAAGTACAAGTTACCTTGAGACATAACCCCCCCCCCACCTTTGTGCTTTAAAGTTGGCTCAGAATCAGCATTGAGTCAATCTATTCATCTACCTGTATTCTTCCCCGATCACTCTACCAGGTGTGAATACATTCTCCACACTTCAGATGTCCATCTGCAACTGAGATTTTATTTGTATTGTACAAAGTCTACATATAAGGATGAGCAACTAATTGCATCCTTTGCCAAATCTTAAATTCTTTTTTTACAATTCACAGGACTTGCCTCTTCCAGGATATCCCAGACTGTTCCACTATAGTTGTTTCTACCTCTGCTGCCTCTTTCAAAACTTCATCAATAGATGATAGTTATGCGTGTGGTCTACAATGCACACCTTTATCAAGTGTTACATGCTGGATCTCTTCTACAGATCCAGAGCAACTTTTTGTTCTGCCATTCTTGAGGAAATTCTGCCATTAAGTCACCCATGATTCGTTGTAGCTGGGGACTCTCTCCCGTAAATTGAAACAGATGGAGAAGGCAACATAGGATACAAAAGTTATGTACGTACCATAACAATGGACCCTTGCTGTCCCTCTCCATCTGTTTCAACAATCCTTATTCCCTCCAAATTGTAATGTACCCTTTGCTTCATTCCTGGAGGATTATGATAGGCCTAACCTGACACCTTTGCACTTGTATTTGTTTTTTCCCTTTGAGATAATTTCTAGTCCATTAGTTGAGACAAACTCGAACTGAGGATTAGCCTAAGCACTGCATATTATGGAAGAGGGGGAGCACTGGAGAAGCTTTGAAAGTTCTCTGCCTCCTCAGATCTGCCTTAAGGTGAATAACCTGTAAATGTAGATGGAAAGAGAGAGAGAAAACAAGGATTTATCATTATGGTAAGTACATACGTTTCTTTTACTTGGAAATAAGGAGGATATAAGATGTTGTAAAAAAATCAATTTACTGCACTGAGTGCACTTTATGGCACTACTTCTTGTTGCTGTACTGTGCAATTCCAGCTGCAGAATCAAGAAAAATCAAGATAAGTGCAGAACACTAACCTAAATGCCTGAAAGTAATTGTCAGCTGTTACATCATCCAGCGTATTCTTTAGTTCCTGGGGAGGGTGAACTGTCACCGACAACCTAACAACCACAACTCTAAATTCAGATTAGGTGTAAACAACTGTGGTGACATTAACAAAAAGCATTACACCTAATGACTGGCCGTTCAGTAGCTCAATAACTAATCAAGTAAACTAACCTGATTGGACATTGCTCTACCATTTCTTATAATGATTGTACCAAGCCCTCCCAGTGCACTCTGGAGACAGTGAGAATAATACATACACCCATACCATTAGTTTTAAATGCTTTGAATATGAAGAAATTTAATCTGAAGAAATGTGAATGTAAGGACAAAAGTGTTCATCACAGTTCTGTGACATTACATTGGTTTTACCTGTTTTAAATAATATTCAGTATGACTGAAATCACATGTAAGCAAGGAAGTGGGAGTTTTTCATGTAGGATAAGGAGAAGAAAATCTAACACTTTCATAGGGGTTTCCTTAGGAGATTGATAGATAGAAACTATATAACTACCAAGTGACACCTACAGAATTACCGCCTGGGAAAGGAATATATAATTAGATTTCCCCAGGAGACATATTCAGAATAGATATGGACTGGAGATGCAGCACCCTGCTACACCCTACCAGGCTAACAGATGATGAGTTTTCTGATTCTTTTGCCACAGGTCTGTAGATAAGCACAGTTAACAACATTAAACAAGGGGTTCACCATACACCCACTATATCACATTGCATTGCCTGATAACGATTCCACACAGCCTTCATTTAACCCATTTTTTATCTGTTAATTTAACCGTGAAGACAAGTTTACTGTTACCTATCCCTGACATAGTAACCTGGTACTCATCCATTCTGTCTCAACTCCTCCCACAAGTAAAACCACCAACTACAACTTTTTTCATGTCATTTGATTTATTTATGCTTTAACTAATTGCATTTTCAGCCATGATAATGATGCAGTGGAAAATGCAATATATATGTTAACAGTTTAAAAACCAGTTCAGCCCTGTATGTTTGTTGGAGGTAAGAAGAAAGTGGAACATTTGGAAAAACCAACACAGAACCAGAGCAAACCTGCAAAGTTCAGCCTTACAGTCGCCAGAGATCAAAATGAGCGCCACACTAAAAGCATGATTTATTTTAACTTACAAAATGTCTTTATTTATGCATTATTTATTTGCACTTTGTTGATTGGAATAGCAGCACTAGGCCAGTGGCTTCTTTTCAATGGAGAACTCCAGTGGTATTCATACTGACCAGGGGAAATTTGTCCAGGGCACGGAAACACTTCTCTTACTATTTTTCTATAAGTGCTGTGGGATCCTTTGCATCCACCTGGGCTACCACCAACTCAGGCAGATTGGGGGCCGTGGTTTAATATTTCATCAGAAGGACAAAGAATCCTTAGCCAGTGAGTTATTTGTATCGCCCTGAATCTTCGTCCACATTAGTTCTTATAAGTTATCAGCCATTTGATACTTTTTTAAGGTACTTACAGTACATTTTTTAGACCTAAACAATCCTTTATTTACATATCCCTTGTTGACTGGATTAGTTCCAGTGGCCTAGTAGCCTCTTTTCAGGGGATACCTGAGGTGGTCTTGATACTACTAGGGTAAATTTGACCAGGGCATCAGGGAACTTCCCCTACTCTTTTACATCCTCCTGAGCTACCACCATTTCAAGCAGACGGGACCCGTTTTAGGGTCTCATCCAAAGGATGGCACACTCAGGAGTGCAGTGTCCCCCTTATGCTGCAGTACAGTCTCAACAATCAATTCGCCTGTGTGGGGAATTGAACCCACAGCCTTCTGCACCAAAGGTGAGTGTGCTACCTGTTGCCCCACTGACACTGTAAGTCCTTATTAGGAGTACAAGCTATCACTTTTCCTGGAGGAATAGTTGGATGGGAGTAGAAAAAAACACATATTAAAAAAAAGGTGTCCTTAGCTGTGTCACTTCACTCATCATGTTTGAATAGCTTCTGCCATGCTGTCCATCCAGTTCTTGTGCTGTAAAGGTTCCTGTGGCAATATTCAGTCTAACTTATAGCAAATAGTTAACTGTTTTCTCAGAGATCTTGCTAGTGATATCTCAAACAACTTAAAATAGTAACTTGGCAAGTTTAATCTTTTTTTTTAGGGAATACATACCATCTCTGCCAGGAATAGAGAATGTCAATAGTAAAGTAAAAATCTTTTCCCAAGCAGGTGTGTACTACAGTTCATAATATCCTGTAAAGACTGGTTCTGCAGCAAATAGGGGTTGCAAGATATTTAAAGGTGACATAATGAGTCTCTACGTTCTCCATCTGTGCCTTTTAATTTCTCTGCAGCCATGGATATTTTAGTCTGTTAATAACACAAGTTTCATAATGCTTTTGACTTAAGTTTAGTTAAAGAATCTTATGTAGTGAAAAACTGCTATGTGTTTCCAAACTGTGTATCCATATTGTACTAAATTTAGTATGAGTTTCATAATATAAAACATTGAAGCTTTTCTAGCTGAAGCCATTTCAGAAACTTAATATGTTATGGTACTGCATCCGTCTTAGCTTGTGTTTCATGACATATGACATGGCAACAACCTCAGCTGGTGCTGTCTGTAAGTGACATTTCAGGTGGCAAAAAAGCAACGAGATAAGCAGATCCAGCTGCAATCTCTGTTGCCGTAGTAAAATGAGTCCTGTCATCTGGTTTTTGAAATGAAGGGAAATCATGTGACAAGATGCATGTGCTAGCAGGACAGATTTGTGCCTTAGTGTTGAACAGTCCGATTCTCGCTGTTGCCCTACAAAGCTGAGTTAGGCAGTGACAGTTTGCTAGCCATTTCATTACTTGGTGGGTTTTACTTTAGGCAAAAAAAATGATTATTACAGCTGACCTCCTTTCATGTCACTCACTGAAGCTGTAGAATAAATATAGTAGAGTGTCATCGACAGAGGAATGTGTACTGCCTATTTAGTTTTCTTGCTTTTACATATTGAGTTATTAAATAAAACTATTTTCATTTTTATATTTTTATATATATATATATGGTTCCCTATCAGAATCCTGAAACACTATAAGCCTGAAAGTCAAAATCCTGAAAACTAATGACTGAAAATGCAAAATCTCGAAAATGCAAAATCCTGAAAGTCAAAATCCTGAAAACACAAATAATGCTAATATGTCACTATAAAGACACTAATATCTACCAACTGACCCTGACCCTAACCCTAACCCTAAGGTCCGTCACTATCGCACACTCACCTGACCCGCGCCCTAACCCTAACTCACTTAAACCGCCCCTAACCCCAATATTTGTCACTATTGCATACATGCCTAACCTGCGCCCTAACCCTAACTCACTTATACCGCCCCTAACCCTAACATAAAACCAACCGCACACTTACCTGGACCCAACGCATGACCTAACACCACAGGGCTAACAATAGCAAAGCCACAATGATGTCAGTATGTCCATTTTGTGTTTTCAGGATTTTGACTTTCAGGATTTTGCATTTTCGAGATTTTGCATTTTCAGTCATTAGTTTTCAGGATTTTGACTTTCAGGCTTATAGTGTTTCAGGATTCTGATAGGGAACCATATATATATATATATATATATATATACATATATATTCAATATAAATATGTGTATATATATATATATATATATATATATATATATATATATATATATATAAACTTATTTAACTTTGTCGAACAGCGCTAATATTTGTCTACATCAAATGATTGGAATTGTGTATGTTGGCAAGCTACTACGCATTCACTGATCATTAATCTTAGTACATGCAAAAGCTAAGAATAAAAAAACACACACCATGCTAATTTTATATACTAACTCTTGAGATCTGAAAGTTTTTGAGGAAAGGGCAAATTTGTCAACTCTGAGAATAATCCAGTCTGCTACTTTTATCAAGAGGTGTCAACCATTTGTTTAGTTGACCAAAGCACAGTCAGTCAAAAGCAACAGGAATGCATATATCTAGCTCTATATCAATATTTATATCAATATCTATATAGCTATCTTTATCATAGCTGTAGAAACTGTGCTTTTCTAATTGCTGTGTTGACTCATGGGTCCCAAATTTGGATTCATGCAGTTCATTGATAAAGTGTGGTGTTATCTAAATGTCTTCTAATTGCAACAGGAGTGAAACCCATTTTTAACTTAAACTGTTATATTAATAAGATTATTGTGACAGCATTTTACATTAAAGTAGATAAAAAAATCATACTTATAGTATTCTAAATCTAATTTTGATAAAGAAAGCATGTTTTATGAAAATTTTTATTGAGGAATATATTTATAACTGATTTAATTAATAAGATCTTATGTCTTATAAACATTTAATAAGTATTGGGAGCCAAGTCCTGTTTTGCAGTAGCTTCTGATGCTACATATCTTAATGTATTTAAAATTTTGCTCCATATCAATTTTTTGCCCTAATGCACTCATGTTGTTCTTACTCAGCTAAAAGCCCCAATAGTTTTTGTACCAATTCCTTCCTCTCTGTCACCTTTTGATCAACATTATCCTCAAAGTTATCCTTTTTTGGGTGGATTCACTCTCACCATTTAATTTTCCTTAGGGTATCCTCGCTAACCTCCAGTGGGTCAGTGAGGTAGTCAGTAATGCTGTTATTCTGCAGAAGCTGTTTTTCTAATGTCATTTATATTTGCATGTTCTTCTTTTACTTCACTATTAATTTCTTAGTAGTAATCACTTTACCATTAATTTCTTAGTAGTAATCACTTTACATAAATGAAGTACAGTAGTTAAACCAGTGACATATACCTAATATGCAATTCAAGGTAATCAACAAGCTCAAAACAAATAAAATTATTACAGGCCACTTATACAAAAAATACAGGGTCTATATTAGTTCGCAGAAATGCCATTTCAGCAAACACCTAATCAGCGACACAAATTCAGCAAAAATCGTTTCAGCGATTTGCTGAATTTGCCAAGGGCAGAGAAGTAGTTGGCCAACTACACAACTTTGCCCTTTTCTCCAATGTAGTGTGGTCTTGACGTTGATATATATAGTTGGGGGGTGTGGGGGCAAAGCCCCCCACTTGGTTGGGTTCTATTTGTTTAGATGTCAGTCCATTGTGCTATAGGGCAAGTATTTTGTTGCCCTTGGTAAATTCAGCGAATCACTGAAACAATTTTCCTTGAATTTGTGTCGCTGAACTAATATAGACCCAAAATACAATCTAAAGATATAAACAACTTTCCAATGATCTTCAAATAATTACTGCAGCCAGTGTAAGTATAAGCAGTCCAAGATAAAAACCTCACAGATACAAGAAATCCAACACACAGTCAGAAGTTCCAAATACAAATGAAACTGACAGAAAACAGTAATAGATTCTACAGTTCCAGTGTCTGAAACCAAATGGAGCAGAGGATCTTAAAACCAGATTAAAAAAAAAAAAAGTATTGCAACTAGATAATGAGGGAAAAATGAAAACTATAAAGGTCCCCTGTACAGACAAATTGGAAATAGCAGCAGCAGAATACTGACATTTCCCGTCTGTTGAAATATACTGTAAGGACCAGGTCCTATCATAACCAGTCAACAAAGTCAGTTAATTAAAGCAAGTTGAAAATACATTCAATATGTTTTAACATTTCATTGGTCTATAAAAGTGTTAAAAGGCCAATCTGAAATGGTCTCTGTCACATTGTGACAACTGAGGTTGTAGCAATCTTAAGAACTAAGTGGTCTCGGTGAAAATAGTACACAGGCAATCAAAAAATATATTCTTTCAATGGTCATATCTTGTCCATATGTATTTGAAATATCTATATATGCAGGTTAGGTTGTCAACCTGATATCAATCCAACTAGCAGTTATGAACTAATCCATGTCATCTTCTGCATTTGAATAACCAGTCCAAGCCATTTTCTGTATATAAACAGTCGTAGTTCTTAAGATTGCTACAACCTCAATTGGTCACAATGTGACAGACACCACTTCAGACTGGTCTTTTAACACTTTTATAGACCAATGAAATATTAGAACATATTGAATGTACTTTCACCTTCCTTTAATTAATTCACTTTGTTTAATTAACTGACTTTGTTGATTGGTTATGATAGTGTTTAAATAGGAGGGTGTAATGTATGTTTTTTTGTTCAGAAGAAGGGTTTTTACCTGAAAGCGCTAATCTGTATCACTTCTCATTTTATTCGTTTTTATTAAAGTGCATGATTAAGACCATGGTAGTTGGACTGCTCATTGTTTTGATAGTTACTGCTTTTGTTTGAGTTTGGCTTTTGGCAGCTGTTGTTGTTTTCTTTTGTTTATCACTAAATAATAGTCAGTTGTTTAAGATTTTTAACAGGATCCACATTGCTTTGTCAAGACTTTGGAGAAAAATGAAATATGCATTACTACTCGTCCCAGTGGTTTAAAGAGTTCAGCAAAAAAACAGCAAAAGAGACACCTTAATTGACTGCATTTGCACAGTTCTGACCCTGATAACCTGTTTCTCTCATCTTGGAGAGATTATGACTTCATTTTTACAGATGTTTTGAGAGGAAAGTCAATATAATAATAAATCATAATGCTTGGCTTACACACCTAATTTGTTCTCTTTGTGCCCAGAATTTCTGTAAATAGTGCTTTCTTCCTATGAAGTTGAGTGCTCACTCCAGAGTTGTGTGCACCCTTACTTGGTACATGAGGCACTACAACCCACTCTTCCTGTGAGGCACTCATCCATAACCTGCTCTTCTTGTGAGGCACTCATCCATAATCCACTCTTCTTGTGAAGCACTCATCCATAATCCACTCTTCTTGTGAGGCACTCATCCATAACCCTCTCTTCTTGTTAGACGCTCATCCACAATTCACTCTTCTTGTGAAGCACTCATCCATAATCCACTCTTCTTGTGAGATGCTCATCCATAATTCACACTTCTTGTGAGGCGCTCATCCATAACCCACTCTTCTTGTTAGACACTCCTCCAGAAACCATTATTTTTGTAAGGCACTCATCCATAATCCACTGTTCTTGTGAGGCACTCATCCACAACTTGCTCTTCTTGTGAGGCACTTATCCATAACATGCTCTTCTTGTGAGGCACTCATCCATAACCCACTGTTCTTGTGAGGCACTCATCCATAACCTGCTCTTCTTGTGAGGCACTCATTTATAACCCACTGTTCTTGTGAGGCACTCATCCATAACCTGCTCTTCTTGTGAGGCACTCATTTATAACCCACTGTTCTTGTGAGGCACTCATCCATAACCTGCTCTTCTTGTGAGGCACTCATTTATAACCCACTGTTCTTGTGAGGCACTCATCCATAACCTGCTCTTCTTGTGAGGCACTTATCCATAACATGCTCTTCTTGTGAGGCACTCATCCATAACCCACTGTTCTTGTGAGGCACTCATCCATAACCCACTGTTCTTGTGAGGCACTCATCCATAACCTGCTCTTCTTGTAAGGCACTCATCCATAACCCACTGTTCTTGTGAGGCACTCATCCATAACCTGCTCTTCTTGTGAGGCACTCATCCATAACCCACTGTTCTTGTGAGGCACTCGTCCATAACCTGCTCTTCTTGTGAGGCACTCATTTATAAACCACTGTTCTTGTGAGGCACTCATCCATAACCTGCTCTTCTTGTGAGGCACTCATCCATAACCCACTGTTCTTGGTAGGCACTCATCCATAACCTGCTCTTCTTGTGAGGCACTCATCCATAACCCACTGTTCTTGTGAGACACTCATCCATAACCTGCTCTTCTTGTGAGGCACTTATCCATAACATGCTCTTCTTGTGAGGCACTCATCCATAACCCACTGTTCTTGTGAGGCACTCATCCATAACCCACTGTTCTTGTGAGGCACTCATCCATAACCCACTGTTCTTGTGAGGCACTCATCCATAACCTGCTCTTCTTGTAAGGCACTCATCCATAACCTGCTCTTCTTGTAAGGCACTCATCCATAACCCACTGTTCTTGTGAAGCACTCATCCATAACCTGCTCTTCTTGTGAGGCACTCATCCATAACCCACTGTTCTTGTGAGGCACTCATCCATAACCTGCTCTTCTTGTGAGGCACTCATCTATAACCCACTGTTCTTGTGAGGCACTCGTCCATAACCCGCTCTTCTTGTGAGGCACTCATCCATAACCCACTGTTCTTGTGAGGCACTCATCCATAACCTGCTCTTCTTGTGAGGCACTCATCCATAACCCACTGTTCTTGTGAGGCACTCGTCCATAGCCTGCTCTTCTTGTGAGGCACTCATCCATAACCCACTGTTCTTGTGAAGCACTCGTCCATAACCTGCTCTTCTTGTGAGGCACTCATCCATAACCCACTGTTCTTGTGAGGCACTCGTCCATAACCTGCTCTTCTTGTGAGGCACTCATCCATAACCCACTGTTCTTGTGAAGCACTCGTCCATAACCTGCTCTTCTTGTGAGGCACTCATCCATAACCCACTGTTCTTGTGAGGCACTCATCCATAACCTGCTCTTCTTGTGAGGCACTCGTCCATAACCTGCTCTTCTTGTGAGGCACTCATCTATAACCCACTGTTCTTGTGAGGCACTCGTCCATAATCCGCTCTTCTTGTGAGGCACTCATCCATAACCCACTGTTCTTGTGAGGCACTCATCTATAACCTGTTCTTCTTGTGAGGCACTCATCCATAACCCACTGTTCTTGTGAAGCACTCGTCCATAACCTGCTCTTCTTGTGAGGCACTCATCCATAACCCACTGTTCTTGTGAGGCACTCGTCTATAACCTGCTCTTCTTGTGAGGCACTCATTTATAACCCACTGTTCTTGTGAGGCACTCATCCATAACCCACTGTTCTTGTGAGGCACTCGTCCATAACCCACTGTTCTTGTGAGGCACTCATCCATAACCCACTGTTCTTGTGAGGCACTCGTCCATAACCCACTGTTCTTGTGAGGCACTCGTCCATAACCCACTGTTCTTGTGAGGCACTCGTCCATAACCCACTGTTCTTGTGAGGCACTCGTCCATAACCCACTGTTCTTGTGAGGCACTCATCCATAACCCACTGTTCTTGTGAGGCACTCGTCCATAACCCACTGTTCTTGTGAGGCACTCGTCCATAACCCACTGTTCTTGTGAGGCACTCATCCATAACCCACTGTTCTTGTGAGGCACTCGTCCATAACCTGCTCTTCTTGTGAGGCACGCTCTTCTTGTGAGGCACTCATCCATAACCCACTGTTCTTGTGAGGCACTCATCCATAACCTGCTCTTCTTGTGAGGCACTCATCCATAACCCACTGTTCTTGTGAGGCACTCGTCCATAGCCTGCTCTTCTTGTGAGGCACTCATCCATAACCCACTGTTCTTGTGAAGCACTCGTCCATAACCTGCTCTTCTTGTGAGGCACTCATCCATAACCCACTGTTCTTGTGAGGCACTCGTCCATAACCTGCTCTTCTTGTGAGGCACTCATCCATAACCCACTGTTCTTGTGAAGCACTCGTCCATAACCTGCTCTTCTTGTGAGGCACTCATCCATAACCCACTGTTCTTGTGAGGCACTCATCCATAACCTGCTCTTCTTGTGAGGCACTCGTCCATAACCTGCTCTTCTTGTGAGGCACTCATCTATAACCCACTGTTCTTGTGAGGCACTCGTCCATAACCCGCTCTTCTTGTGAGGCACTCATCCATAACCCACTGTTCTTGTGAGGCACTCATCTATAACCTGTTCTTCTTGTGAGGCACTCATCCATAACCCACTGTTCTTGTGAAGCACTCGTCCATAACCTGCTCTTCTTGTGAGGCACTCATCCATAACCCACTGTTCTTGTGAGGCACTCGTCTATAACCTGCTCTTCTTGTGAGGCACTCATTTATAACCCACTGTTCTTGTGAGGCACTCATCCATAACCCACTGTTCTTGTGAGGCACTCGTCCATAACCCACTGTTCTTGTGAGGCACTCATCCATAACCCACTGTTCTTGTGAGGCACTCGTCCATAACCCACTGTTCTTGTGAGGCACTCGTCCATAACCCACTGTTCTTGTGAGGCACTCGTCCATAACCCACTGTTCTTGTGAGGCACTCATCCATAACCCACTGTTCTTGTGAGGCACTCGTCCATAACCCACTGTTCTTGTGAGGCACTCGTCCATAACCCACTGTTCTTGTGAGGTACTCGTCCATAACCCACTGTTCTTGTGAGGCACTCATCCATAACCCACTGTTCTTGTGAGGCACTCGTCCATAACCCACTGTTCTTGTGAGGCACTCATCCATAACCCACTGTTCTTGTGAGGCACTCATCCATAACCTGCTCTTCTCATTTCTTCAAACTGTGTATCAGTACTAGAGTACCTTTATCTACATAGTGTCTCACATTTATCATTTATCATTTTTCTCATTAGTGCATAGGTGGTTACTATTCTAATGACCCTAAAGGGTCTTTTTAAGTGTAGTCATGCTTCCCAACTATATTTGACAGGCTTTGATATCACCTTTGATGCCCCAACACTGGCCCAGTAATCATGGAGCCTCAATACTCACCACTAGCACCAGTGGGAGATGTACATTGGGAGGATGACAGGCGCACACACAGTATTTCCAGATGCAGCTCTCTGCATCTAGTACAGTTTCCCTTAAGAGCACACAGAGACCACTGTCAGTCTGGGGCTGGTTTCTCCCTCTTTCTCCAGATCCCCAGTAAGACTTGCTGCTGGCATATCTATATGGTTGAGATCTCAGCTGAGTGGCCAAGCCAAGCCCTCCAGCACCCTTTCTGGCCAACCAGTGCTTTGTGTCCCTGTCCAAGTAGCTGACACACACACCCTTTGTAATTTGATTTACACACACAAACACCTAGAAAAGGCTGGCACAGGTTTATTTGCTATGTCCCCTTCTGCCTGGACTATAAGGTAGTTATCACTGCTGCCAGTCACTCCTTATCAGCTACTTTAAGGCCCTTAACAAAGGGTGTCCAATCTTACTGTATAATGTTACTATCAATACAAATCATAGTCTGACCAACAAAAAGGCTATTAGGAGTGGCCCACAGTGTCACCAAATAAATATGCAAGTACTCTCGGAACTTAAATATGTCTGACAAATATCAGCCACAATGAAAGGTTTAAATATATTTAATAATAAATAATAAAAGAACAAGAAGATACTTAGTATATAATCACAGTAACATCAGAGTTCAAAATCACATGAAATATTTAAAACAACATTGCAGGACAGTCTCAAATAAATAAAGAAAACATCTATACTGTACATCATATTCCTGACTGAATCTAAGAGAGTTACTACACTCTAGTTAACATACTTACAAAACAATACAGATGTTGTGGGGAATGGTTCTTGTCATGTGCAAGACCTGACCTAAAAGTCATTGTTGAAAACAAAGATATTATTTTTGAGTATAATAGGAGAATATATCATAGGAGTCATACGGATACAACATGTAACCCTACTTTTCTGAGAGATTCAGGAATAATAATATTGGCGACACTGCTTCTGCTGGTACATGTCATAGCAATAGGGTTTGTCTTACCCATTCGAGTGATGTGAACATAGTATGTAATATTTTAAAAAAAGAATTGGTCTATTTTACAAGCTGACCCTGACATCAGAAAGGTTATTGATGATTCTCCTAAGTTTTGTTTTAGGAATAACCTTTCCCTTAAATGACAGTTATGCTATTGGAATACCTTGACAGAGACTACAGTTCAATCCGATCGAAAATGACTTTTAAATGCTGGACTTGTAGGGGATGTAAATATATTTTAACAAATACCTAATTTCTGCAACTCAGTACTGTTTTTATAATAGAGACAAATTTTTATGCTGACTGTAAAAGTACAGATCTGGTTTATTATGCAGACTGTACTGTCTGCAGAGCCTTCTATGTTGGCAAAATGAATCACATGCTAAAAGAAAAGGTCATGGAGCATATAAATGATATAAATAAAAAGAAAGTAACTAATGCCCTAATCAAGCATGTATTGGAATGAGGTTCAAGTTTTTTGTGTTGGAGCTGACTTCACTGAATGTGCGGGGTGGAGATCAGAATAATATAACAGAATGTTGTGAGTGGGTCTATATTATAAAGTCAACAGGGCAGATGATCAAACGCCCTTATGTCGACACATCTTCATCAAAACCATTAAATCATGATTGGCCAGAACAGCAATTTTTTTTCCCAGGGAAAAAAAACATCACTAGGCCATTGTCAGGAATTTGCTGTTTCCTCCACTGTGGTGTGATTTCAGAGTTGGTATATTAAAATAGAGGGTTGTTGGGGGCACAGCCCCCCACATTGGGGGGTGTGGGTGGCGAGGCCCCCAATTTTATTTTGTCTGTGGGTTTTTTTTTTTTGTTGGCCCAGCGATTATTTTCCCTGGGAAAAAAAGACTGTTCTGGCCATTCAAGATTTAGTGGTTTCGATGAAGATGGTCGACGTAAGGGCGTTCGCTCTTCTGCCTTGTCGACATTATAATATAGACCCTTGTGAGCTACACTGGATACTGCTTTTACAAGCACACCTTCCACCAGGATTGAATCGGACAATTTCATTGAAGCCAATGTTGCAATCCCATCCCCTATGTCATTAAATTAGACTTTTGGGGGCTTGGCCCATAGTGAGCACTTAATTTGTTGATTCATTCATGAGTCAGCTGACTGCATGCGTTTCAATAATTGAACTTTGTTAGATTTTTAAATGTTTCTTCCTTTAGTGGTTTTTATATGGTCTGAAGAAGCAGATTATCTGTGAAAGCGCTTACCTTTTATTTTACGTTTTCTGTTTTATTAAAGTTTATAGTTCATTTTCAGCTGTGTTGATCGTAGTTTTATTTATTTTCTTAAGAGTATTTTATTTTGTATTACTCTGACCTTTATTGCGTGGCTTTGAGTTTTGTTTTGTATTACGGCTATAACATGGCTAGGCTTGTAGAGGCCCTAGGACCATTAGCCTAGTAAACTCCTTTGAACCTATAAGGAATTGATGAGGACATCTATTGTGCTGGCAGGTATTATTCATCTTACAATGGAGGTTTAGACCTTTGAATTGGTTGTACAAGAAATAAAATAAAACTGCTCAACTCAGATAAACCATGGTAGGAACACTTTAGTAAAATAAAGAAATAAAGTAACAGGGACACAAGCTTTTATGAGGCAGTGACAGACAGTTTTATAGGTTGTTGGTGACTTGCATTCACGTGCAAAGGTCAGCACAGAATGCAGAATCCAGCAGAATGGTCTTGTGAACCTTCATAGCAACCAGGTATGCAGCAAGAGTTTTAAGTATATTGTTTTCTTGCCGGTGAAAATGGATTATCACCTACACTTTGCCCTAGAGAATGAGAAAGAAGCCTGTAGATTGCATCCAATTTTTATTCCCTATATATAAAATTATGATCATGTCTTTGATCATAACTAAGTTGTTATATGTTTGAAATATGGATGGCAAGAAACTTACCTTGAAAGCAGACCAAAGATTAGCAGGTATTCTCTGATTCTTCGATGGATTAGGCCCAGTGCAACTTCAAATTCAGCTGTTCTTGATCTCACACTGTCTACCAAAGGGCCTGCCCCATTTTCCCATTATGCTATATTGGCCAGCCTTGTCAGCATGCCTTTGATCTTCAGACTGACAGTTACATTGTTTCATAGAACATTTTTCCATTTGATTTTCACAGAAAAAGCTTCAATTCCTCACTAGGATTTTAATTTTGTTCTAAACCTTAAAGTCACCATTTCAGCTGGTTAATTCATTACCTTTGAAATTCCTGTAATTTGAAACATTTTTGCTGGTGGCAGTTCTAATGGCTAGGATCATATTGAAGCATGAGACTGTTATCTGCTGTGAACCCTATAACATCTTCTAGAATTGCAGGGCATCTCTGTGTACCAAGCATCCTTTTGCAAAGTCAGACATTTTCTTGAATCAAAGGTTCCCAGTCCACTTATTTTATTCTTATCCTGAGACTGCAGAGCAGTGGATTCTTTACAAGACAAAACAAAGAGAACAAGTTTTGCATGTATTTCCAGAACGAAAGTTATCAAAAAGTCTGACCACCTCCTTGTTTCCTTTGTAGCTAAAAATTTGGATTCCTCAGTGGGGGAAGCAGAACAGTAATGGATAGCTATATTTTATTGTGAGTCAAAGGTTAAAGGTGTTCAGGATTCCATTGGAGCTTACCTCAGTAAGGCAGCAACTACCTCCTGTACTGTCCTTAGAGGCATGATATTCATTAAGTATTGCTGAGACAACTGTCAGACATTACAGGTTAGATTTAATGTCCACACTGGAGGTACCTTGGCTCTAGTGGTTGTCAGAGGATTACTTACTAGAACTTCTGCATGGCTTCAGCATTGTAGCTGTTCACATGATTCAGCACTATGAGAACCAGAACAATGAAGTTTCATATTGCATTCTGAAGTACTCATATAGTCAGCTTACTGGCACAGAAGGAAAGATGCTGTCCATACCTCCCAAGTGTCACACATTATGTGGCACATCACGTTTTAGTTTTAAACAGCTCTTTTTACTGCAAGAAAGAGGCAATTTTACTCCTAGCCCAATAACATTATAAAGTTTATCAATGAAGGTTATGTGGGGTATACAGATAATATAAACTGCATTCCATTGATTCCAATGTGGTTATGTTTCCATTTTTAAGTTTTTATCACCTTTCACACATTGCACCCACTTGTCTCACAACTTTTATGAATAAAAGTTGAGGACTGTGCTCAGCCATAATAACAATATGGTAAAATTCACATTTTACCAGTAAAGGGTGCAGCGTAATGCCTGCCTTCTGTGAGTGGTGGCTGCAACATTATTTTTGTAGTGCTACTTTTTTCACCACACAGCTGATGATCGGTTTAGCCCACTGCCTCTCCTTATTTGTGTTTTATGGTGGGAGATCCATACACCTGTACCTTCCCGGGTGCCTGCTGTGTATCATATCCAGCACTCTAAAGTCTTGTCTTGCTGCACTCAGTAGAATGGAGTTCAGTCATACAGACAGCTGTTCATTCATAGCTGTAAAGGTAGGACAAAGGCCCTTACCTGTTCTAGGTACCTTTAGTAAACTAATCTGTATACTTGTGCAGCACAGGATCATCCCTAGCCATACCTCTCAACCTCTTAGTACAAGAAACCTGGACAATGCCTGGACATGGGGAGGTTAAATGACTAAAAACAAGTGTCCATTTTAAATATCACTCATAAAGTTAGAAAGTAGCTGGAATTACAGGTTTTAGCTAACATGCTTTTTCTGAAGGAAATGAAGTCTGAAACTCAAATATCTGTCATTATTTAGTGATTTCAGTCCTCCATGAGTTACCCTAAAACCGCACATTTTATGAGGAAGAGACCAAAAATATGAATTAAAAATCTGGACAGCTGAGAGGTATGTCCCTGGCTTCTCTCTGCATAACAGAATTTGTTACTGTAACTGTGAAATAGCTAGTGCTTATCTGTCAGCTCCATGGAAGTTAATTATACAGACTTTTCCAAAGGCAGTCATGATAATCCATTAGCTTTTCTGGATTGACCTTATTCCCTTATAGTCAGTGTCATAGGAGTGTCCCACTAAGAACAAAGGCAGATATCATAAAGGGTCTTTGCATTAATCATGACTGCACCTCTTTGAACTGAAAATTCCTAGCAGTAATTGAGTATCAATAACCAGTATATATTTCTTTTTTAAATCATGTTTGTTAAAAGTGTTACTCATAGGACTAGGATGATAGCTTCTCTGTTTGTCTGGGAATAATTAATCTTTGATCAGTGACCTTGATGCAAGTGTAGTGCATCTGTATGTACTATATTGGAGTTTATCAGTATAACATTGCTGGTTCCATAACATGGAGAAACTGTCACATGGTGTAACAGGTGACGATGGATCAAAGTGCCCAAGTACATCATCTCGTGCAGTCATTTTTAAGTCTGTTTGGTGTGTGTGTGTTTGTGTGTGTGTGTGTGTGTGTGTGTGTGTGTGTGTGTGTGTGTGTGTGTGTGTGTGTGTGTGTGTGTGTGTGTGTGTGTAACCCTGCAATCATTTCCATTCATACCCAGTGTAGATTGATGTAATACCACCAAGAGGTTTGATTCCCAAAGACAGCATCAGTTGTAACGCATTCTGGAGCCAAGATCTACCTTGTATAACTGTCTTATCATGTTTCAGCATATCTACTCCATTCTTCATAGTCACATGCCTGCAATACAAGGTTTCTTCTTTGCAAAACTTCTTCTTATTTCTGCTGTAAGCCCGTACTTCTTTTTATTAATCCCTTGAAGTATTGTCTGTAGCTTGTCCGAGGGCTCTTTTTCATTATTCCCCGTTCACCAGGATGTCATCTTGGTAGCACTGCATATTAGAAATTCTTTCTATGTTTTACCATCATCTGTTACATACAGAGTTATTCGGATTCATATTAGAAGCTTGAAGATACTGTTCAGCAAATACGAAAAGAGCGACACGTATTGCGCGAACCACAAAAATAGCGAATGTTCAAAACCGGGAAATTCGAAATGTTGATTCGTCATACTTGGCCCGTCTGCGTTCTAGCTCTGTAAGGTAAGTGTGTGATAGTTACGGACCTTAGGGTTAGGGTGTGGGTTAAGGTAAGTGCATAGATATAGTGTATGTATGTGGTTTATTTATTTTGTTTGGGTAGGTAGTATGTTGCGGGCTGTGGGGTTGGCTGAGTATGACGATTCATGAATTTAAATTTCTCAATTTACGGCGTTCGGTGTATTCACGGTTCGGTTAGTATGTGTCACTGTTTTTGTATTCGCTGAACAGAACCTTTGAGCTTATAATATGAACCCAGTTATTCTGGGGTATGTTTCTGGTAAGACAATGATTTGTCCACAATAATTCTGAAAAATAATTCCTAGTACTGTCTCATAAAAATTATAGATAATGTAAATCCTATTTAACTCCATATTAAGCTTCATTCCTGTCACATGCAAAGAGATCAGTATATTTTTGTTAATTCTATATTCCATATTGTGCAAATCTAGACAAGTCAGATCATGCGCTTGACTTTGTAGGCTACACTGCTCAATTCCTTGCCTACCTCTGTTTTGATTTATCCTTTACTTTCAGCAGCCAACATGTTGTACACATCCTAGGATTTATATCAGCCATTCTACAGCCCTTATTGCCACTCACCTTCTTTCTTGTACTCCTTCACTTTCACAAGCTTTCAGGGAGGCCTGTTTTCTACTACACCCGGCATTGTGTTTAAACCAGTGCATATCTGCATTATGTGCAAGTCTGACACACCTAAACATGCAAATGTCTTAGGAAAGTTAACAGTGTGTTAACAGCACATACAGACAAACTAGATGTAAATCAAATATTCATGTGGCAGGCATATTTCTTAGCACAAAATATCTGGAAAAAGCCTCAAAGAATTTGGGGGGGGGGCAGTTTTAAAATATTGCTCTGATAAACTTAGAAAGCTACTAGAATAACAGAATTTGTCTTAGTGTGCATTTTTCTGAAGGATGTGAAGTCTAAAACACAAATGTATGTCATTATTTAGTGATTTCAGTCTTCAAATCATCCTAGTGATTTGCCAGAAAATCACACATTTTATAAGGAACAGACCAAAAATCTGAGGCAAAAATCTGGACATTCTGGGAAAATCTGTTCAGTTGAGAGGTATGGTGGCAGGTATTTCCCTTGCTGATGCTATGCTCAATGGTCGATCAAACATATGACCGTCCTTACATAACAGTCTTTTTTATGTTTCACAACATATACCACACAATAAAATTTCTCTCTGTCTCATTATATTAATTACGCCTTGTTAGAATTCTCAGGCAGGGTTCTTTGCAGCTCTGCAGTGTACTTATAAATACTTTCATGGCTGATTTCATTTCTCATGACATTTAGGATTCAGATCCTTCTGTATATGTCTCACAGTTCTTTGAATAGTTGCTGAGACAGTTTAGGTGACACTACCAAACTTTACAGTGTTGTGTTTGACACCAATTGCATTTAACAACACCATCAGATTTTATCCTCTGGAATGTCATTTGCTGTATAATGTCATTGACCAACGTCTGTAGTAGTATTAAGATCATTAATATGTCCAGCATGGCTAGCCATTTTGAAATTCTGTCCACATTCTGCCCTTTTATTTATTTACATTTGTTTACCTGGAAATTCCGACTGGACCCAGGTCCTTTTTCAGCAGATGCCTGGGGAGAAAAGCTCCACATCATGTACATGATAAATAGAGATACTGGGTTTCCTGCCAAAAGTTTTCAGTCATTTATAGGTAAGAAACACATCATTAATTTTGTGTTGTTTTCCCATCACACACACTTTTTTGTAAAACCTGTTGTTTATATGCAAACTTTTTGCTTTCCTTCTGATTGCAAATAACGTAAGATAATTTTGTGTTTATTTGGCGTACAAAATTGCTGTCTCGTGTTTTAACACAGCAAAACACTGATTGCTCTTGTTTCTAAGCAGCCATGGTTCACCTGAAATGCTTCTATTCAAGAATGTGTGCAGCAGTATGTGAAAATTGCTTTGTTTTTATACAATTCCTCAATTCATCGAAGCTCATTTATGTCATTTTTTAACAAATGATCATTACTTTGTTCATTTACCCCTTTTCATCTCCATAGTTGCATTTTATTACCATCATCATATAGTTATAAATTATCTTAATGCCATTTATTTTTCTGATGCTTAGTGCAAAAGGGTTTATTATATACTGATTCATCATAATATCATAACCACCAGTATGTAGCACTGAACAATAGACACACATAAATTCAGTGTGTATTGCTTTATTGTAATAGCTGATCATTAGTATTTTTCTTTGATAAATAGCTTTGTAATACTGTATTTTAAAATTTATGCAGTCATTAAGGATTGCTGCCTGTACTCCAAAAGTAAAGTACACGTCATCTTGTAAATATATTTCTAGGAAATCTTTTTTTGTTATGCATAACCACATTTTGCCCTCTTTTTATAGATGTCATACTAACACTGGGTTGCATGACATTTTCTTCTTACCTGTTGCAAACAATGTTTTTGTATGTTTTTTCAGCTGTTTTCTACTGCTACGTGAACACAGATAGCTCTTGCAGATGTAACCTACCCTACTATCCATTTGTTGGGTTCCTATCACATAATCAAACTTGTACAAGTTCAAACCCCATATGGTCAAGACCATAAGTTTGAACTTGTACAAGTTTGGGCGTTTAAACAGAAATCTCCGTAAGGGGAGGTTTCCATTAATTTCAATGAGGTGCGATCTCGGAGTTGGTATATTTAAGTAGCGGGGGGTGTGGGGGTGCAGGAGGGCTTGCCCCCCTGCTAACAACAGTTTATTTTGTTTTTACTTCTTTTTTTATTTTTATCACTAGTCGAAGTTTTGTAACTTCGAATGGAATGGTTCGAACATTCCATGTTTGAAGCTATAAAACTTCGACTATGTGATATAGAATCCCCATTTGTTATGTATTTGCTGTAATGTATATTATCTGTATAACAAGTAATAGCTGCACAAAGTCCATAGCTGGTTCCATTTGGTCTTTTACCTATTGCTGTACCTTTACATTCATCGTGCTGTACACATCAGTGCCAGTGTATAAGCAGGTGCATATTCAACAGTCTGGACAAGCAACAGTGGATAACACAACCAGCACATACCTCTCAACTGTACCAAATTCCTCAGTATTTCCCATTTTGAAGTTAAAAATAATAGGGTGCCATGAATTTCCAAGTCGCCCCTTTAAATTCTGATTTAATTCTTTAGTCAGTCAGAGTCGGACAGTTTGAAGAAAAAAAAAAACATTTAATGTGATATTGTCCTATCTTGCCTTCATTCTTAACTGGTGGGTTTGGAACCGATCCTCAATTCTGACTCAGCCATTTTGACAAGCTCGAGGTCTTCCTCTGGCTTATGACTGCATCCCTATCCCATCATGCCCTAAGAAAGCTCCCCAGATCTCATTTGCCGCTAAACAGATTGGGTGCTTCCATTTTGGCTCTGGTTAAGTTGATAAATGTTTTCTTTTACTTTATTAATATAGTTTCTGTTTTTAGTTAGTGATTAGTGTTTAAGTAGTTCTTCTCTCAGTTTAAGAAAGTTCGTTCAGCTTTTTGCTACTGGCTGTTGTTTCTTCTACCTCAGGCCTGTGTTATTCCCTATCCTAGCTTATATTTAGTGTTAAAGCCTTTTTTTACACTCTATTTTAATTTAGAGAGTGTTATTAAGTAGATTGCTGTTCCAGTTGTTTATTTCTGATTAAAAGGGAAGCTCGTTTAAGTTAGAGGGCTGCCATGGCCTGTTTAAGTTAGAGGGCTATCTTTCTCCCTTCCCTCTCCCATTTGAGCTAGGCAGCTTCATTTTCAGTTAGAGAACTGCCACCCTTTCCCTTCTTCTATTGTGACTGTTTTATATTTCTTCTAGTTGTGTTTAATATATATATATATATATATATATATATATATATATAATTGTTTGACAGACTTAGAGTATACTGCTACCTTCTTATACTTGTTATTGTTATTGACTTAATATTGTCATTATGTCTAAGGAACATAAAGAAAGCAAACCCTCTGGGTTTAAAAAGTGTGTCAAATGTAACCAAAAAATGCCCATCATGGATGGATACACTATTTATGTATACTGTCTAGGAGCTGTGCATCTGCAAGAATCCTGTTCTACTTGAAATGAAGAACAAGCTTAAAATAAGATGTTTATTGAAGTCCCCCTTTGCTGAAGCATTAGAAGAAGGTCAGAGCACTTCTAAATAAACCAAGTCTCCTTCATCCAAGTCTGACAAATCTGGAAAAAGGTCATCTCTTTCTTCTGGCCATTCGGAGCCAAGAAAAAAGCTGATCGAAGTTACTTCTTCAGATCCAAAGATTGCTGGGCCCAAAAAATCTTCATCATCGGCTCCTTCAACATTGGTGCCAATAGAATTTGAAGTATGGAGCTGGTCCCAGAATTGGTACCAGTCAGCCCTAGTTTAAACTTTCCTCTTCTACAACCAGTTAGATCTTCTTCCCCCTCCTCTCAGTCCTCCAGGAGTCTTTCTGATGATGATATGGATCGGGTAGTGCGCAAACTCTTAAAGACACCGGCACTGGCCAAACTACTATCAGCTCCAACCCAGAGAGATTCAGAGCTGACCATGACCTCCCCTTTGACATTGATTCTTCCTCTGAGCTGACCTCGGACCTCGAAGTCGGAATGTCTGGAACCTACCATAGTGGCACTGTTGGCACCAAGACCTATTCTGTTTTTTTGGGCCTGACATCTGCTCTGACATCCTCGGTTCTGTTTGAACCTGAGGAATCTTGGAGCTGATGCTCTCTGGTCAGGTCCAGGGAGGTGAGTTGGATCGGGATCTGACCTTGCTTCTCAGGGCTTCGGCAGGGGTGAGCTTGGCTCCTACGTCAGCCTCAGAGCCAACCCCTTCTGGCTCTTTGGAGCCGGAGGTATTGTTGCATCAGGGGAGAGGGGCTTTCAGGGTAATGAGGAGTGTGCTGTCTCCACAGACAGCTTCACTCTTAGGTACTGACATTCTTCCCCCCAAAACACCAGCATCTGTCTCGGCACCTCACCATCCACAGACATGCAGAGACCCTAAGCCTCAGGATACCCCATTGAGTGAACCCTTCTCTTTAGAAACCTCTCCAGAACACCCTTTTGAAGAGGTCTGTCATAAGAGACTTTATAAGAGGAATCATTTACACTTCCCAGAGGAGTCCATCACTTCTGATACAGACCTTGATGAGTCAGAAGGGTCCCCACAGCCAGCATCTGAGGATGTCTAATTCGCAGACATCCTAGAAATCCTTGAGCAGAGAGGTGGCTGAAAACCCATTAATCCTTTTGAGGATTAGTCTGTATATCTGAAGGCTTTTGGGTCTCACCCTTCCGCCACTTGGGTGTCTCTGCCTTTCAATGAGCTTATGCAAGTGGTTAGTCGAAAGGTGTGGGAGTCTCCAGACTCAGTGGAACCTGTTCCTCGGAGGCCAAACAAGTTTATTACTGCACCTTCAGACAAGGAATTCCTTACTAAGTGTGTCCCAGTAGATGCTATGGTGGTGGCGGCAGCGACAAAAAAGGAGCTTTCAGAGACATCCTCATCTGTCCATCCACCAAACAGAGTCGACAGATATGGGAAGGCATGTTCTCTTCAGCAAAATTTACACTCAGATTGCTGAATTACCTGACTCATTTTACTAGGTTGCAGAGGGATCTCTTGAAAGAGCTAGGAGATATTCTACAAGGTTCAGTAGCTGCAGGGGGTTTAGACAAGATTTCCCCTCAGCTCTCCACCTTAAACTCTGTAGTTAACTCCTCCATGAGGCTTATTTCCTATGTAGCAGATGGAGCGAGCAGGGCAGCGGGTTCAGGAATTTCCCTGAGGAGACATTCCTGGATGCGCTTGTGTGACTTTGCCAAGCCTTTTATGTCTACCTTTGTTAATGCCCCCTTCAATGGCTCATCTCTCTTTGGACCAAATGTTAAGGACACACTTACCAGGTGCGAGCAAGAAGGAAAAACTCTGTTGTGGGAGTCCATTTTTCACTACCTTCCAGACCTTATCCAAAAGGTCAAAAGGGAGGAAAGATGTTGTTCCTAAAATCTCAGAGAGCTTTTCAGGACACACGTGTTAACTCTTCCTCCAGAGGCAGAGGGGGAAGTAGTAATGGAAGATGCCATCCATGCGGCAGAGGGAGTCTGCAAAATCAGGGTAACGGAGATTCCTTCTATGGTAGGCCTTTTCAGTGGTCCTGAAGGGAGGCCTGCCTGTCCATCTCTGAAGGCAGTCGGGGGTTGCTTATCTTTGTACCCAGAAGCCTGGCTAGAAATGACAAAAGACAAGTGAGTACAAAGCATAATATCCAGAGGCTACTCTGTACCCTTTTCCTTCCCCATTCCAAACATAAAGAACATCCCAGATGCCCCACCCAAAGGGAACAGACAACTCTAGAAATTCAAAAGTTGATAGACAAAAGAGTCATCCAAACAGTCCCCAAAGACCAAATAGGATCCAGAACTTACTCAAGGCTCTTCTTAGTTCCAAAGAAAACAGGGGAGTGGAGACCCATACTGGATCTCAGCAGATTGAATAAATCTGTAAGGAAAACAAAGTTCCAGATGGTAACACTGCAGTCAATATTCCCTTTTTCTACGACATCAGGTCCAAATCCTACTGTCCAAGAGGAAGGTTCAAGCAAAAAACATTCTGAAAGTATTGGGAACCCTGGCAACATCAATAACCCTTATTCCATTAGCATGTCTGTACATGAGAATTCTACAGTGGTTACTATTTGCTCAGTAGTCCATGCAAGAACTACCCATGTCCCCCAAAATTTTGATAATGGAATCTTGCAAGAAAGACCTTCATTGGTGGCTTCAGTTCACTCATGTGACATTAGGTTGACCCTTTGTTCTCCCCCCAGCCATTAGCCACAGTGACCATGGATGCTTCTCAGATAAGGTGGGGGGCATTATCTGGGAAGGATAGTTCAAGGTACTTGGCAGGACCACGAAGCCCATTTGCACATCAATGTCCACCAAACAAACCCACCAACTAAAGCCACAAAAATTCTGGACAGGCATTAATAAACTTCTTAAACCAGGCCACTCTAAATCTCCTACCCCTTCAGGATTTAACCCTAGTAACTCTAACCTGATACCTGATGCCTTTAATAACTATTTTACAGGAGCCATTCTAACCCTAGCTAATACTTTACCACCCATCACCACAACACCATTACAAACCAATAATACTCTAACTCCAACCTTTCATATTCAACCTGTACCCACATCCCTCATTTGCAACCTCCTTCAAAAACTTAAACAATGCTCCCCTTCTGCTAACTGTCTTCCAGCAGAATTCCTGCAAATTGCAGCTAAAGAAATCGCCTATCCCATCTCCATCCTTATAAACAGAACAATTTTGGAAAGCAAAATCCCTTCCATATGGAAAGTATCTCACATCATCCCTTTACACAAAGGTGGATCATCTACCGAGCTCTCCAACTTTCGGCCTATCGCCTTACTCTCTCCAATAGCTAAAATAATGGAAAAGTGCATGCATAAACAACTACTTGCCCACCTTCTCCATAACAATTTACTTGCAGACTGCCAGCATGGTTTTAAACCATTTCATAGCACAACTGCCCTGCTATCATTTTCTGACTCCATAAACAAAAATTGTAATAATAATACTTTCTCCTCTGCACTGTTTATTGACCTCTCAAAAGCCTTCGATATGGTGAACCATAACTTGCTTATTGACATACTAAAAGCCCAATCACTCGATACACAAGCACTACATTGGTTTAAATCCTTCCTTGAAAACAGACAACAAGCAGTACTTTGGGACAATACTCTTTCTTCTTCCCTCCCTGTGAACATTGGAGTACCACAAGGCTCTATATTAGGACCCCTTCTCTTTTCATTGTTTATTAATGATCTACATACCAAAATTCCTCAAGCCACCTGCATACAATATGCAGATGACTCAACTTTAATTTGTTCAGCCAAGTCCATAACCTCTCTCCAGGCCCTCACTCAAACAGTATTTAACAGTGTTGAAAATTGGTTTATGCAACACTGTCTCCTTTTAAACCCCAAAAAAACAAAATTACTGCTCTTTGTTCCTACTCATAGGTCACCTCATCCACACTTCACAGTCACCTCTAGCAATGGAACTAACATATCCCCTAACACTACAACCCGTCTACTGGGAGTAACAATTGATAACAACCTTAGCTATGATCACCATATTAATGCTACTATAAAGTCTGTCAACAAAAAACTAGGCACCCTTTACAGAATCAAACTCTTCCTTACCCCTTCAGCCAGAATCACTGTTGCCCAGACTCACCTAATCTGTACCCTTTTCTATGCTTCTGCAATATATACCAACCTATCTAGAAACAACCTCACCAAACTTTCTACTACTTACAATAGCATAGCCAGATTTGCCACTGGCACCCCTTTCAGAACTCACCACTGCCATAACCTCAAACAACTGGGATGGTTAGAACTGCAGAACCTACTACTTTGTCAACAACTTGTTATCACCCAAAAGATCCTTTACCACCCTAATAATACCCCAATCCTTACTTAGCTGATTACCCCCTACAAAAATCTTGCAACTCTATGCAGAGCTAACAAAATTCTAGTCTCCACTATTAAATCTAAAAACAAACCTGGGGACTCACTTTTCGCCAACACAGTAGGAAAAAGCTGGAACCAGCTTCCTAGTGAACTTTCATCTCTTGCTTCCTCTCATCTCTTTAAAAAGCATCTTAAAGAATATCTTAAAAATCATTGGCTTTGTCCCTGCTCTAACCCAGACTGATATACCCTGACTGTTGTCTCCTTCCCCTTTTTGCTCTCCTTACACTTCTATACTCCACTGTTCTATGTCACATACCTGTAAACATTTTTATTTACAATTCAATATTGTCTTAGCTTTTTTGATTGCTCTCTCTCAAATTTTTGCTCACATTATTTGATCTGTGTGTTAACCTACTAAGTACTCTAAATAACTTATGTCAACCTCAATGTAACAATGTCCTGTAATTTGTTTTGACTATTACTATATATTGTAATCTTTGTCACTACTAATGCTTGGAGCTTTTCTCCCCGTGCCTCTACTGAAAATGGACATATATCCAGTTAGACTAGCCCGGTCAACAAATGTAAAATAAAATAAATAAAATAAATGTCCTAGAGATGAGAGCAGTGCTTCTAGCATTGCAAGCACTTCAGGACTCTCTTCTACTAGAAACAATTGCAATACAGACAGACAACATGTCAGTTGTTTGATATATAAACAACAAGGAGGAACCAGGTCCTAACCCCTTTGTCGAGAGGTCCTGAGAGTATGGCAATGGGTAACCTCCTCCCAACACTTTCTGATAGCATCACACATCCCGGGCAAATCCAGCGTGATAGCAGGCAAACTCAGCAGAGCAATTCTGATGCCTCACGAGTGGTCCCTAAAACTGGAAGTAGCGGAAATGATTTTCCGCAAATGGGGCCAGCCTTGCTGCAACCTTTTTGCCACATCCATGAATGCTAAATGCAGCAGCTATTTTTCCCTAATCCCCCCTTCGGGGGAATCATCAAGGGATGCACTTGTACACAATTGGCCGTCGGGTTTCCTCTATGCCTTCCCTTCCTTTGCCCTGATACCCAAGGTTCTTCAGAAAGCCAGCTCATTGGGAGGCAATTTGATTCTCTTTGCCCCATTCTGGCCTCATGAAATCTGGTTCCCCTTCCTTTGGCCTCATCTCCAGGAGGAGCTGTTGGTCCTGGACCCAGTTCCAGACCTTCTGACTCATGCGTCAGGTATGCTCCATCCCTCTCTTCAAACCCTCCAATTGACAGACTGGCTGCTCCGATTCCAAATATAGCCAGGCTCTCTAATCTTTCCTCATCTGTGAAGCATATCTTGATCTCATCCCATAAGACTTCAATGAGGAGATTATACATGAGTAAATGGAAAAGATTTTCCTCTTGGGCATTAAGTAACCACATTGATCCATTTTCTGCTCCCATAAGTACCATTCTTGAATTTTTGACAAAACTGTTTAATGAAGGTGCAGCTGCAGCTACCATTTGAGTTCAGCTGGCAGCAATATCTAATTTTCATGTAAGTGATTTGGGCCCGAGTCTGATGTCTCACAGACTGTGCAAAGCTTTTCTAAAGGGCATTTTTTTTATTAAGACCACCCATTAAGACCCCTTTACCACCATGGGACCTAAACTTTGTTCCATCCTTTTTGATTCTCCCACCCTTTGAACCTGTATCATCCTCTGACCTAAAGTTCTTGACATGGAAAACAATTCTCTTGATTACCGTCACTGCTGCCAGAAGAGTTTCAGAGTTGCAAACTTTATCGATACAGACCCCTACATGCTTTTCCACAAAGACAGAGTCTCCCTTCGAACAAATCCATCCTTCCTATCAAAAGTATGGTCAGTCTAATTTAAATCAGTCCATAGAACTACCAGTGTTTTTTCCTAACTATTGCAACAATGCAGAATATGTGCTACATCAACTGGATGTACATAGACAATTACACTTCTACTTACAAAAGAGAAAGGACTTCAGAATATCTGACCAATTATTTGTTTCCTTTTCAGAATCTAAAAAAGGTGCTCCTGTGTCTAAGGTCATGCTTTTGAATTGCATTACCTTTGCATTCGAATCTCACAACAAAGATCTACCCTTTAAAGTTAAAGGTCATTCTACGAGAACCATAGCAGCCTCATCTACCTTTCGGGCTAGACTGCCAGTTAACACCATTTGTGCTGCTGCAACATGGGCAAGGCCTCATACCTTTATCTCTCATTACAAAGTGGATTTAGCCTTCAGGAACAGGGCTTCTTTTGGGTCTACTGTTCTGGAGAATATTCTTCTGTGAACCGCCCAAGAAAGTGGGTGCTAGGGACACTGTCCCACCAGTTAAGAATGAAGGCGAGATAGGACAACATCCCATAAAGAAGTTATCTGCTCACCATAACCTTTCATGTGTGCTGTCCATCTCGCCTTCATTCTTACATCCCACCCTCTTTCCCCCAGCCTTTGGTTCCTGGAGGACAGAGTGGTCAAGTTTGGGAAAATATGTTCTCCGACCTTCTTCTCTGCTGTTAAGTTTTGAATAACTTTTTACTACTACATATTGTCTATCAGCAAACAAGATCTGGGGAGCTTTCCTAGGCCATGATGGGATAGGGATATAGCCATGAGCCAGTGGAAGACCTCAAGCTTGTAAAAACGGCCTAGTCAGAACCGAGGACTGGTTCTGAACCCACCAGTTAAGAATGTAGGCGAAGTGGGCAACACAAATGGAACGTTATGGTGAGTAAAACTTCTTTTCTACAGCAGATGTTACATCTGGAGGAGATCGCAGCTAACACTTCTAACATTCTCCGTGTGGAACGACATGAGTTTCCTTGTACATCCCAAACCCTGATTACTTAAGGTGACTTAATGCTTTTTGTAAGGTTAAGTCTAGTGCTCGTTTTCTAGTGAGTTTCTGGGTTGTGTAGTTAGATTACACACTGAATTATTTTTCCCTGTGCCTGTCTGCCAACTATCCTAAGTAATATCTGTTTTGTCTACATACAATGTATTAAAAAAAGAACAAAGGACAGAATGAAAGTAAAAAAAAAAGTGTTTTCTCTTTTTTGTTTCTTTCTCGGCTGTTGACCATCTTATGCTACAGCAGCCAGAAGGGAAAGAAGTTTTGCAGTGTGACACTGACCCGAAGTTTAGATCTTGGTTTCATTTTGTCCATTGTACATTTATCAAGTCCTGGTAATTAACTGGTGATTAAATTAAGTCAAAAATGTTTGACATTATAGTTTCATTGCGGCAAGGAGAAAAGTAAGCTAAGCTAAGACAGCTTCTCTATAAAGCTGTGGGCTGACACCCCTTTGTTTCTAACAGGAGACAATCACTGAATCCCTGTACATACCTGTGGCCTGGACGGGAATGTCCAGTCCTTCATCATGGCCAAACAGAACAGTGGATATCAACAGGTAGCCTTTAAAGTTCTGGAGTCAGCATTTGACTTCTCCTAGATTGCTTGCAGTAGGACAGGTATTAAGGGATGAAATGAGAAACAGCAGACCAGACGAGTTGTGAATTTGTTCTTTAAATTCATTGGAATTGGGACAGGAAACAATGAAAATGTAATGTGTTTTATTTTGTTTTTATTGGGCATGGTTAAATGGGCGTAGGCCAGAGATTGCTAGATTGGAGTGGATCTCTGTACTTAAGACATTAAATATACATAACATATACACGCACGACAGCAGCCTTGTCTACATTTTATGATTCTGTTGGATTTATTGAACATGGTTAAACATATCAAAAACAACTGGGCCTGGTCTGAAGTTCTTTTTTTTTCCTTCATTATTTATGTCGTGTTGATGTTTGTAATGGCTGGATGCCAGCTTAATGTCAGGTAGATTAGAAGCCTGCTTTGTTAGGCGTAACGCTTTTTACCTTTCATATTCTCCTGGATAGTCTGTGCATGGACCACTATTCTGACCAATTTATGCAGGTGGCAAGTTGGGCTTTCCTGTACCGGTGTGCCCCAGTGAAACTGGAAGAGATTCTTGGAAAAGTTTCTGTACATTCATTATAGAGCCCCTTCCTCTGCATAGAGCACTTCTTGGTTGATTTTTATATCTGAAATTGTTGACATTTTACTTTACATTAATAAAGAATAGGTGTGTGTTGGCTGGCATTTATGCATTATTAGCCTAATGGATGTTGCCCTGTCTGAAACATTGATAATTGTGCAATTGGTGTGCTTTTTCACTTGTCTGACTGGGTGAAAAGTTCCCCATTTGGATAGTCTTTTATCACTAAAGAGCCATGTTTCTTATTGAGTATAGTTCAAAATTCTCATTGTGTTGTCCAGCAATCTGCATATTTTCAAAATATACTAATGATAGTCTAAGAAAATGTTTCCTACCTGATATGTACCTAGTCAGTGGAATGTCTTTTCTGTAATTTGCATGTGTCATTGGAGTCCTTTGAAAAATCATAGATCATAAGCTAGATAGCATTTTTTCTGTGTTTGGCAAAATTTGTGGTTCTTTATACAGTGTTTGCAGGATGCTTCATATGTACAACAATATGAATTGATGGAATAGTTTTTAGAAGTTGTGTAGTTGGAAGCTACCTTTTTTATACTGGAACTGATGCAGCCTGCTGAGGAAAATCACATTAGTGACTTGCAATGTGGTGTTATTGGCTGTGCCTTTCTCCAGCAACACTAGTACAACACCTGCAAGAAAATGCCATTTTTACTGCTTTAGACCTTTTTATGAAGATGGTTGACAGTAGCTGCCAACAGAGTTGTAGATAAGCAGCTTGAGCAGACAACATCCATGCTTTCCTTTTGTTAAAATGTTGGTATCCCACAATTCCATTGGAGTGGGTGGGGTTGCATAATTATGCATGCAATTTTTGTGTCAATCAGCATCCAGATTTTTGGCCAGTTGTACCTACTTTTCATGAGCCTTTGTCCAGTTTTTTCACGTTTCCAGGTTGAGAGGTACCAGCATAATATCCATCATATACCCATCACAAACAAAAATGGATGAACTGCATCTACATTCTAAGAACAAACTTATAAGAGATTGCTGTATTTTATTATGTAAAGAGACTTGGCTTCATTTGATTATACCAGATGTAGCCTTTGAGCTAGCAGGCCACACAGCATTTTGGTGGGACATAAATAAAGACTTTGGTAAGAGCAAAGATGGGGGGCTTTGCATCTACATGCATAACAGCTGGTTTACCAACACAAAGACTGTAGACAGTCACTGCTCTTTTGCTTTGGAGCATCTGCCAATCAAATGCAGAGCCTTTTATATACCTTGGGAGTTTACTGCTGTTATAGTTACAGCTGTTTACATTCCACTGGATGCTAATGCTTGCACAGCTCTAGGTTATATGCCTGACATCATTAATTTGCAGTAAAACATCCATTCTGAAGCCATTCATGTTACAGTTGGTGATTTTAACCACACAGATTTAAAATCAGTTCTCCCTAAATTTCATCAAGACATTAAATTTGTAAGCAGGAGGAAACACATTGGACAGGGCCTACTCAAATATCAAGGATGGCTACAGGAGAAGATGTTTGCTTCATTTAGGCCCGTCAGATCATTTATCCATGCTTTTGACTCCAACACACACTGCTGCTAAAAGAAAGGTCCAAACTAGCACAAAGACTGTTAAAATATGGCCTGAAGGAGCACCCTCACAGTTACAGGATTGCCTTGAAAGGACTAACTGGGACGCTTTGGAGGATCAGGATTTGGAAGTGTACAAATTAACTGTACTTTGTTTCATAAAAAAAAAAAACTGTGTTGACAATGTCACTGTCAGCAAACATATTCATGTGCATCCTTGTCAGAAGCCCTGAATGATGAAAGAGGTCAGATCTCTTCCCAAGCACCACAATTCCTCACTTGGGTATTATAGAAAAACTCACCAGCCTGAACATAAACCTCTATGTCACAAGATGGGTTGCCTACTGGCTTACAGACAGAATTCACACGGTAAGAATAGTGGGCTCCAGGTTCAACTCTAAACCAGTCACAAGTGTTGTCCTGCAAGGCTCGGTTCTGGGACCCTTACTGTTCAGCATATATTTCTCAGAAGTACAGGTAAACACAGGAGGACTATGGCTAATCAAGTTCACCGATGACTGCAAACTGGGATCCATAATTGATTCTCCGGCTGACACAGACATCCTTCAAAAAGGCCTTACTGAGAGAGACACCTAGTGTCAAAGTCATGGCCTCAAGCTAAATGCCAAAAAATGCATAGTCATCCCATTTGGGAGAAACAAAACACCCACAAATTAACACATAGGCGGCAGTGCCCTTAATACAAAAGAGGTAATAAGAGATCTGGGGACCCAGGTAGATAGTAATCTCTCCTTTGACAATTATATTGCCAAAGTAGTTAGGAAATCCTTCTATTTGGCCCATCTAATTACTAAGGGGTTTGCATCTAGAAATAAAGAGGTTATAGTGCCTCTCTACTTGTCACTCATAAGACCCATCATAGAGTACAATGCCCCATTTGGGATGTACCTCACAAATTACTTCCAACAGCTGTAAAGACTACAAAAGCACCTCACCAAGAGGATTACTGGCCTCAAGCATATGTCCTATGCAGCCCGACTGAAAAAAACTCTGGCTGTACTCAGTGGCATATCGCTTACTCAAAGGTGATCTCTGCCTGACTTACAAAGCCATGTCCAACTCAGAATTGATGGACATGCTCCACCTAAAGAAATCCAAGTATCTGCGAGCCAAGTGCTCTAGTGAGCTAAACCTCACCACAGCATGTTGCTGGAGGGGTAGATTCCTGTCACAGAGACGCCCCATGCTTTGGAGCAAAATTCCTAACTACATTAGGCAGAGCCCCTTACTAACACTCTTCAAGAGAAGCCTTGACGAGTGGATGGGTAACAGAAAATACACCCCTGGGATCACTTCATTGGTTCTGCTTGACAGAGGCTCAGTTAATTAATCAATGGGGCGGCGAAAGCCGACACACTCTGGCTAGACTTATAAATGCCCTCGGGCAGATAGCCTAGTACCTACCTATGAACCTAATATAGTCTTCAGATCTGGCAACAGAGCCTTTTACAGCTTGGCTAGAGACAACTTAAAGAAAGCCATCAGAGAGGCTAAAGTGGCCTATAAAAGGAAGATGGAGGAGCACTTCACTAACAGTGACCAACGGTGACTATGGCAAGATATCCAGCACATCACTGACTATAAAATCAGTGACTGTATGGCTGTTGATGCAGATGCCTGAATGGCAGAGGAACTTAATTATCTCTTCACTCACTTGAGGTGGAAACAGCAAAAACAGTCATGTCTAGGGCCAAGCAGATAGGTCACAGCAGTCTTACATCATCTATATCAACTTTCTTCGCAGTGCAAGAGCATGATGTAAGACGTGTGCTTAGAGTGGTTAATCCAAGAAAGGCTGCTGGCCCTGATGGAGTGACAGGATAAGTGCTGAAAGAATGTGCGGACCAGCTCTCTGGGGTCTTTACAAAGACCTTTAACCTGTCTCTAAGTCTAGTATTCCATCTTGCTTGAAGTCTACTACAGTCATTCCACTGCCAAAGAAACCTGTCATCAGAAGTTTCAATTACTACTTTCCAGTGGCAGTTTCTCCAGTTATTATGAAATGTTTCGAACTGGTCCTGCACTTCATCAAAGACAGTCTCCCAGTTACTACTGATATTCACTAGTATGCTTATAGAGCGAATAGGCCTACAGAAGATGCCATCTCCACTGCCTTACACACTGCACTTCTCCATCTTGAGCAGCAGGGGAGTTATGTGAGGATGCTCTTTGTAGACTTTAGTTCAGCTTTTAATACAGTTATCCCCAATAGACTGGTCTCTAAGCTCGTATCCCCGATAGACTAGTCACTAAGCTCGCTGGCTTAGGAATTTCACAGCCTGCCTGCAGTTAGATCAAGGACTTTTTGACTAACTGTCCTCAATTAGTTATATTAGAACCTTACCTCTCCTCCACCCTCATATTCAGCACCGGCATCCCACAAGGCTGTGTGTTGAGCTCCTTTCTGTATACTCTTTACACGCAAGACTGTTTCTCCTCCCATTCTACTAATACCATCATTAAGTTTGCAGATGATACAACAGTGGCTGGACTCATTCAGGAGGTGATGAGACATCTTATAGTCCCAAGATTGACAGCATGGTGTATTGAGAACAACCTTGCCCTGAACTCTGCCAAAACGAACGCACTTATAATAGACTTTCAGAGGCACAACACAAACGACAATCTAATATACATCAATGGAGACTGTGTGGAAAGGGTTCCTGTCTTCAAGTTTCTGAGTATACATGTTGCAGAAGATCTGTCCTGGTCCATAAACACCACAGAGGTAGTTAAGAAGGCACAACAAAAGCTCTATTTCCTGAGAATCCTCAGGAAAATCAAGCTGCAGGTGGCTTTTTACCACTGTTTCATTGAAAGTGTGTTGACATACTGCATTTCTATGTGGTATGATATCTCAGTGGCTGATAGAAAGGCCCTTCAATGGATCATTAACTCTGCCCAGAAAATCACTGGCTACACACTGCCCTCTTTGGAGGAACATTTTAGCTCTGACTACCTCAGCAGGGCAACCAACATCTTGCAAGATCCTTCCCTTCCTGGACATCACCTGTCTGAGTTGCTGCCTTTTGGTAGATGGTTCAGGTCCATTCCAACAGACTTAAGAACAGTTTCTAGCCTAGAGCCACACGAGAACTGAATAATGCTAAACATTCATATTGAGAGATTTTGACCAACACAACAGCCATTTTTTGCACTATAAAGTACGTTTACATTCCTTTGCACCTTTATTTATTTATTTATGTATTTATTTTATTTTCATGTGCAATATACCTATGTGCAATAACTTAGTTGCTTTACTGCATTGTATTGTACTTTTTTTATTTAATTATGTCTGTTATATGTGAATGCACCTTAGGATTGCTACAGATTTCATTAAACTTGTGCAATGACAGTAAAGGAATCTTATCTTTATAATGTGAGGTTCCCATAACTAGTCCTTTTGATGGAAAGATGGGTGTAAAATACTTACTAGAACAGTGTTAGGAGTGCAAGTTTAATCACTATCACCTGTGTGTGTGTGTGTGTGTGTGTGTGTGTGTGTGCGTGTGTGCGTGTATTCCAATCAATTTATAGATAGATAGATAGCTAGATAGATATTGAGATAGATGTATAAGAGATGTGTGCTTTCCCAGTCCTTGATGTCAGTATTTCAACATACATTAGGAATTACCCACTGTATTATCCACTACCGGTTTATATAACAAAAAAAAGGAAAAGAAAACACTAAGATGATACTTGTTCTGTGCTAATGTAGCACAGAACCCTTTGGAAAGCAAATAGTTTCTGCCACCTTTTCTATTGGAGAGAGGTACTTAAACTGCATACTGTGATTAAAGTCCTTGGTACAGTTATTGATGGAAATCCTTTTTGATAATGAAGTTGTCATAGTAAAGGCTTTGGTGTAGCTGATATTATAGTCACAGGGATTTCTGTTCACTCTAGGGATGTCACTGTCCCATCTACACATCACAGGTTCAAGGAATCGCTGAATGCAATTTGTCTGCTCCTGACAAAATATTAGGTTCATTTAGAAGGGGTACAGAGGTGCATTTCTAAAATGGGTGACTGGCCTGGAAAACTGTGTTAATCAGACAGAGAGAACAAAAGAACTAACTGTGCTCTTAGTATGATGTGACAGTTGACATGCTTTTGATTTCAGGCCGTGAAACTCCCTTTCCTGTTTGAGAGTCTATGTCAAGAATGAGCCAACAGCAGGCATAAGACAAATACATAACAATTAAACTCCACCTTCTTCATTAGTTAGAGTACCTATTATGGCATGTTCACCACTTGGTCCTCCTTGCTTTCGGAATAAAATTTAATTCCCCTTAAAACAGTGATATTCTCTCCCCACCTTTAAAAAGAATAGGGGAAGTCCATGGGCATATGTAAATTCTAAACTGGGATACCCATGGACAAACTTCTCGAAGGCTACTAGGCTTGAAGCTTGGTAATAACTGATATACCTCTTAACAGACTAAAGATCAACATCTTAGGCTGATCTGTAGAAAAATAAATGGCAACATTATGTAAAAAAAAAGCTACTGAGAGCTCTTGAAGAATTTCTTCAAAATAATTTTATAACAGATGAGATTATATTATAGTGGGAACTTCCTCTTTTTATTAATTGCTTCTATGGCAGACATTCAGAAAAAAAGCTGTATTCCTGATGAGCTATTTTTTCTGTGGTGCCTAATTCCACAACGTGCTGTGGTAACGCTGTGGTTCTTGCATGACAGTTGTCACAGTATCGCATTGTGACATTACAAAAGAGGATTGGGACTTCAGGTCAGAAATAATCTACAGAGGCAGGTGAATTCAAATCGAGTTGAATGTGAACTGAAGAGCCCTTAGTATTACACTGTATCAAGTACTGCAGTGAAACTCATAAAATACATGAAGAATACAAATTAAGCTGTAACTAATGTCTATGTTTTCAGGGAGCGTGTATAGCTTTTTCTAAGCTGCTTTCACATGGAACTTTTTTCTCACAAATAAAACAGTTTCCAGCTGTTCAATTTGTACTCATCACAGCTGCCTTATCCCTATACCTGACAGACCTGCTTTGTTGTTGCAGCTGTTCTGACATGCTTGTCTTACTGGACAAATTCTGCAGCCTTATTTTGTGATGCCTCACTTTACACTGCCATTACCTAGTACTTCAGCAGACTGAAAACCTGAAGTCCTCAGCAGTAAGCTCAGAAACGAGCATGTGTTAGGGCACCACCATAATTGTCGTACACCCTGACTGTAGATATAGCACTACACCACTGTATATGCTTTGCATGCCTTGGTACTTTAGCAGAGGGTTTGTGGTACATTTACACAGTAAGAGACACATTAGTTTGACCCATAGAATTACTGTTATAAGTTATACACTGCTTTTCCTTTCAAGTTTTTTTTTAGTCTTCCTAAAATTGCAGTGCAGTTGCTTAGTGGCCAGCCTCTCTGAGTGGTTCAGTCACTGAGTGGGCCATCTTTTGCATATCCCTTCTTCATTTTACAAATTATTACTGTCATTAGGAGTACTCCCCCGAGTTCATTGTTTTCTCTCTTCACTTTTCTTAATCTGTAACTAATGACGTCCAGTTGACGCTATAACTCTACAGTTGCACTGTCTTTCTGCAGTACTCCATCGCACCCCCTCTTCTGTACTGGCAATTGGTAATTTTATTTATGCATTTACTTTACTGTTTCTTTGATTTTTTGCATTTTTTTCTGTCCAACAGGAATAAACACTGTTCAAGCCCTTTGCTTGTTATTCTCTGCTTTGATTTTCTCTTTTGTCGAAGAAGGCAAAGACCAAGGGTGCAGCTGACAGCTGTTGTTAATTAGTGTGTAGCAGCATCCGGTGGGAGTGTGCAGGCACTGTGCCTATTAAATGTGCAGCAGAACATATTCACAACAGACTCCTTGTGTTGCGGAGCCACGCCATGGTGTGTGCAGCCCTCACTTGTAGAGCATTCTACAGTTGTAGTGGTTAGTGTAACTGCTTAACGAAGCTGAAGAATGGTAGACTTCTGAGCATTACAAACAGAAAAAACAATCTGGCAGCTGCAGGCATCTGTATGTTTGTTTGTATGTTTATTTGCAAATGAATTCGTCACCTAAGTGGTTCTGCTGGGCTCATTTGTGGTGTTCCTGTCTTTCTGAGGAAAACCAAAAACATTTACTTTATATAGTTATTTATTAATTTTGTTATACATTTACTTTATATACTTATTTTGTTAAACGTTTGTTAACTACATAGGTGGATTGGCATGGGGGCCCTATTAATTTCCCTAAGTTAGGGGTAGCTTAGGTAGATGTAAAAGATCCCATGACACTTGACAGAAAAGAGAATTTCTTCGGTAGCCTGACCAAATTTGCTTAGTGACTATGGATACCTGCCTGCCTGTTCCTCGAAAAGAGGATGCTAGACTACCCAGTCAACAAAATATATACAGATATATGTATATATATATATATATATATATATATATATATATATATATATATATATATATATAATGTCTATATATATATATATATATATATATATATATATATGTATGATGCTATATATATGTGCTCAAAGACAGACTGAAAAATATCTATTGTATTATTTTTATGGCTTGATTGTAGTACTCAAGATATTTGTCTCGGTGTGCTTTCTTTGAGCCATTGTGTACTAAAATGTTTCTATTTTTCAGGGAATAACGTGTGTGTGTGTGTGTGTGTGTGTGTGTGTGTGTGTGTGTGTGTGTGTGTGTGTGTGTGTGTAGATATATATATATATATATATATATATATATATATATATATGTATATATATATATATATATGTATATATATATATATATATATATATATATATATATATAGATAGTGTGTGTGTGTTGTATGTTCCTTTAAGCCTTGAAAAAATAAAAGGTTGTGAATGTGTTTGTACAGAAACTAGATACCACTCAGACATTAATTAGCTCTGTTAGATGTTGTCTGCAGCAATTCAGAGTATGAATGCACAAAAGGTGTCCATCCAGTAAGAAAAACGCAGCACATATGACATTGCTTTTTATCTTTTGACACAAAGTAAATACTCTTGTGTGAGAACTGAGCGCCTGGGCAGCCTTTCTCCGTGCTGCACCTTTGCTGTCATAGTTCTTTGGAATTAATTAGTGCTGCAGCTTCAGTGTTCCATTTATTAGTTACAGCATCTGTGCCTGGCTAACGAGACCCTCAGAAGAAAAGGGCTTTAGGAGGTTGCACAGCAGTGTAAATTTCACAAGGGTTATCAACTTTGCCTTTTTACGCCTGACCTAGTATGTGAAAAGTCAGCACCTGCTGTGTACATGCTTTCTGACATCCGTCCATTTGGATCATTAAGTCTGCTTCCAGTGGGCCTTATGCTGTCGGTATTTATGCAGTATTCACAGGTAGCAGTAAGTAGTTGGCTTTGCAGCAATCATTCTCATTATAATGGCCACTCAGTAGCAGCCAGGTTTGCAGTTGCCAGTGAATTTATTAGTAGAGTACAGTGTATGAAATCACTGAAGCAGAAACACAGAGGTTGCTTACAGACTGTGTATTGACGTGGCTGGAGATGGTTTGCACATATTAGGGCAGTTTTGCTTTTAGGGCTGTCTCACATGCTGCATTGCAGAGGTAGGAAGCAGGAGCTTTGTTTTAGACCTGTGCATATTCCATTTCTTTTGTTCCTATTCTTACTTCTGATTTTGTGCCCCACTTCACCATATGTCATATCCAAGTGCTCCTCCTAATTCTCCACAGCAAGGTGGTGAGGAGATAAAGGCAGCCCAGTATAATACCACCCTCTTAATGGTGTTTATTTTCCCTCCTGGCCTGCTATTGGCCCCACGTCCTGTGTACAGCATGTGTTAACATTAGTGGTTTGTGTGCGCATATGCCCATGTACACACCTTGTGAGGTAGACCATCCACTTGTGCTAGTGCATATTTTTCTGCCTGAGCTATAGCTGACATAAGCCAGCATTTAACTCAGAAGTATCCATGCTCTATCTGGCTCCTCCATTGTCTTGGTCTGCTTATTAGGGAAAATGCAGAATAAGTATCACTAGAAGACCATCAAAAGCTAGAAATAAGTTTTGCTATGCATTTCGCTGTACCCCAGTCAGTATTCAGGTATTGCTGCTTCTTATTTTTCTTTTATGTTTGCTAAGACCAGCCATGTGCTTTCCAGGGTATTCATTGTACACTGCTTGTCAAAACAGAGCCATATTTGCCATGACCAACTAATTTTTGAAATTGAATTTGCTAGTTTGCTATATGGAGAAGACTTCCTTTTTCCAAAAAAAAAAAAGAAAAAAACACGTCATTTTGAAGTAAGAATATAAAATATGGAGATGGAAGGGTTTCCTTTGCATGGGGTGTTAACAGGGAATATTTCCCACAAAACATGAGCTCTGTAAAATATTTGGGTTAAACTGGGTGCTGTTTTAGCCAGTTGGCTGCTTTGAAATCGCACTCAACAAATTTGGGTTTAATATTTGGTATTATAATCTATTTCCTAACTTGTGTTAAACTTCCAATTATCAAGGCTGTCCCTGCTGGTATGACAGAATATTACTTGGTATCTGTTTTAAATACCACTTTGTTTTGTTAGAAATGCATAATGGTTAAAGCAGTGTGTTTGAACAAGCTGTGTCCAGCAGCCCTTGTTTCCCAGCATCTATTTGCTTTGTGGGGACATAGCTTCTACTTTCTATTATTACTGTCCTTAGTCTGCCCTTAAGAGTGTCAGCATATTATTCTGGTTGGTGTTTTCTTCCTGACTTGATGGATCCTGATAAGGCTACCCCCAACCAAATCCAGTTGCAACTAAAAAGAAAAAAAACAAAAACATGCCTACAGTTTCTAAATCTGTTGTTGCCTTAAGCCAGCCTGCAGGTCACTTACCTTTTTTCTCATCACCCTCTGGTGTGAGTCTGTAGCCCTGTATGGTAATGGTGTCAGACATAACCTCCAGGGATGTTCCAGTACATGAGTACCAAACCCTTTAGCTGCAGAAGAGGTCTGGGGTAAGAGATCCCTTTCCAGACTTAATACTCTGTCCCAGGATATTTTGTCCTTCATTGTAGTTCACAGTAAGAAGAAATAGAAACTTCACCACATGGCAGACAGTCACATTATTACCATTTATAGGTCTGGTGTTTATTTGGCTAAGAGCATTTTACAGTCAGTTAATCTCGGAGACTTCAGAAACTATGTTCCTGTTCAGAATAACTATGGTGCTACGTTCTCTAGATATCAGTTTGTGACTGCAGATTTTGTTTGGGACTCTGATGCAAACAATAGTGAACACTCTGAGCCCATCTAATCTGATTATTTTGAATGTGAACAGATTCAAAAAATGAAGCAAGTGTTTAGTTTTCCACAGATGTTAGTTGGGTTTAAAGATGTGTATATGTGGAAGTAATCTTGAGCTATGGCAGAGATTAGCAGAGTTTATGATTTTACTGAGGATGAGATGTCATGTTTTGGCTGTTCCTCCTCCACTGTTACCGGTCAGAGAAGATATCTATAAAATTGCATATTAAATCCCTTTGACTGGTGAACCAGTTCCTAAAAAGGCTATGAGGAAATACAAGGTGTACTCTGATCTTGCAGCTGTCGTGCTTTTGTCAGCTGACCCAGCTGTAGAGCTGTCGTTTTTCCAGCTGCCAACTCTAACAAGAGGGCCTTGGCTTCTTCTAATCCTACACCACCAGATAAAATTGGCAAGTAGTTAGAATCTCAGGCAAAAATAGTTGTCTCAGTCTAGTCATTTAGTTTTTAGAATTTTAAAGCGTCAGGACTGTATGTGGAATTTATTTTACAGTGCGCTTACAGTTTAAATGATTTTGCTGCATCTCTGCCTCCTGAGCAGAAGAGTTATATGAATGAAATTGTTTTTAACATGACTCGGGTTTCATAATATACTTTGAAGAGAATCTTGGAAGGTGCAGACACAATTTCTAGAAATGTCGCCACTTCTGATGTTAAGGAGGTGTGCATGGTTACATAACCAGAATTCTTCTTAGGATTTTAAAAATGAGATTTGGAATGCTCCTCTTAAGTTTTGGATTTGTGTTTGGTCCTGCTGCTAGACAGATTCCCAAACAAGAATGGGATTTATTTATTTATTTTATTTTACATTTGTTGACAGGGATAGTCCGACTGGATGCATGTCCATTTTCAGGGAAGGCCCTGGGAGAAGAGTTCCTGGTAAACAGAAACATTAAAAACATGTTACAATTATAATTTTGACAAAGAGTACATAAGCAAACAATAATAAACATGTTCCACAGGTTAGAGTTAAACCCTGGTGAAAGCCAGGGGTAAATTAAACAGTAGTTGATTAATAGATTTTAGATGATAGAAGTAAATTGATGGGTGTGGCATCCAGAATGTTTCATATTGCCAGGGTCTCCCATAACAAGGCTTCCAGCCTAACAAGAGTCCTGGTACCAATAGGAAATGACAGGAGGATAATGATTTCAAACCAAAAAAGAGGTTCCTTTCCTGAAAAAGATCATTCCCCTGCTAAAGACTGACTATAGACTCAGGGTATCCTGTCCCTACCTCCTGTCCCTCCTCCACTTTCTCCTTCCCCCAGGCTTTAGCTCACCTAGCAGCCTGGCCAGAAACAATTCCAGGCAAGTGGGTGCTAAGAATAATTCTATAAGGATACTCTTGGCAGTGGACAGGAAATCCTCCACCCTTTAGGGAAATACCAACACCCTCCAAACCCAGACAATTCTGTTCCCTCCAGTACTCCTTCACAAGTTGCAAGCAGGAATTATATATCCAGTTTCTGCACCACAAAAAGGACAAGGAATTTACACCAGAATCTTTTTGGTGCCCAAAAAGGTGTTATTGTGGAGTCCATTGTTAGATATATCATACCTAAACACCATTCTGAAAGTACTCAAATTCAAAATGCTTAACCTGAGATGATCCTACCCCTTCTTCTGGACTACTGTTTCCTGGTGACCTGAGAGCTGAAGAATGTTAATCATAGCTTCATAGGTAAATACTAGGGTAGCTGCCCTTGCATGCCATATTAAGCCTAACCAGTTTCCCTTTTTTGTGCTTGAAATAATTGGTCCTAGTTGATTAAAGATTGGCCTTATCTATCTCGTGGTCAATAATTATATATTACCCCTAATGAGAATAACTGGGATCATACTACAGAAAATTTGAGGGGACGTATGCATAGAGTAAATCATTTAAGAGATGCCACTGTACATTAGTTGTACAGGGGGCAGTCCTGTGGTAAATTTTCTGTTTCCCATCCATAGTTCTAAGTTGCGCTTGAATATGGACAGAGATCATCTTTATCTGATGTTGTCAGTCTTCATTTATTCTTGACGTATGGGACTCGGTTCCAATTCTTGGAAATGTCTTGACTGTTATAACAGCTTGCAAGAACCAAAAACGCTCAAGCTAAGTCTCTACCCAGAATGATCCTCTCTAGATTACCTCGGATCTTGTCTGCCACTCTTCTACATAAGATGTGTCAGCCAAACTCTCTGAGATAAGTGTATTTTTCTTGTTTATACCTGGATATATCTTTTACTCCTACTTAGTAAGTTAAACCTTTTATACCTACCCAGTTAGCTGTTTTACCCTTTGTTATTATCCCTCTCTTTTACACTTTGTTGTTCTTCACTACCATAATTGGTAGTGTTTTCTCTGTTATATGGATATTTCTCTTATTGCTATAGTTGAATATTTCTAACTCCATTTTTTCGGTGAGTGTGCTGTTTACCCTTTTTACCTCATGGTATCAGTTCTACCATTGTTGGTAGCTCTATTCCTTTCTCCTTACCTCTTGGTAGTTCTGGCCTACCATTGTTGGTGTCCCTTTCCTCCTCTTCTTATTTCTTTCCTTTGCATGTATTTGTTGTTGTGAGAGTGTTCTTCTGCCATTTGATATTTGTTTTCTTTCTAGTTAACATGGCAGACAAAAGCAAAGAGATGACTGGGTTCAAGCACTGTCGAGATTGTGGAAGAAAAATGCCCAATTTAGATGGTCATTTATCTTGTGTCTACTGTGGTACATTTACAACAGGATTGCACTATTTGTCAAGCATTTAGCAACTGGGCCCTTGTAGAAAGGAAGAACAAACTGATTTTGAAGGGTCTAATAAAAACTTCTTTTGATGAGGCTTTGTTCAATCAGCCTAGAATATCTAAATCTGATATATCTTTGCCTTCATCTTCCTCCTCGTCTTCTAAATTTGAAAATGGAAAGAAGAGGAGTCTGTCAGTGTTGGCATCCCCTTCAGCTGTGGTACACAAGAGATCTAAATCTTCTGTAGCGGACAATAGCAGACAAACTCATCAGGTATATCCTCCTGCCTCATGAGTGGTCTCCCAGTCCCAGAGTGGCGAAAGAGATTTTCCAACACTGGGGCCAGCCTTGCTGTTATCTATTTGCATCAACCCTGAGCAACAGGAGCAGCAGCTACTTTGTCCTAATCTGTCCTCAGGGGGAGTCCCCGAGAGATTTTCTCCTTCACAATTGGCCCTCGGGACTACTCTTGCCCCCCCCCCCAGTCCACTAATACCTCTCTTCTTGAAGAAAGCCATCTGGTTGAAGAGCAAAGTGATTCTCATTGCCCCATTCTGGCCTCGACAAGTTTGGTTCCACTTTTTTGGCCTCACCTACTTCAAGGTCCATGGACTCTGGACCCAGATCCAGACCTCCTGTCCCATCCATATGGACTAGTTCACCGTAATCTGAAAAACCTCAAGCTTACAGCTTGGTTTCTCCTATTCCAGTGATCGCTAGGCGAAATAACTTATCCTCTCCAGTTCTAAAAATGTTGTTGGTTTCACATAAACCTTCCACTAGGAAGCTGTACCACAGTGAGTGGAAAAGATTCTCTATTTGGGCATGTGATAATGGAATTGATTCCTTTTTGGCACCAGTTGAAAAGGTTTTAGAATTCTTGGCTATGCTTTTCAAACAAGGGGCTTCTTCTACCATCAAAGGTCAACTTACTGCTATTATTAACTTCCATGTTGGCTTTGAAGAGCATTCGCTACTTTCACATAGGCTGTGTAAAGTTTTTCTAAAAGGAACTTTAAGGCTAAAACCACCTTACAGAGATCCTCTTGTCCCCTGGGATCTTACTATGGTTCTTTAGTCTCTGGTCTATTTCCCTTTTGAGCCAGCAGCTACTTGTGATTTCAAGTTTGTATCATGGAAGAACATTTTGTTGGTAGCCATTATGTCCACAAGAAGAATGTCAGAGATCCATACTTTATCTTCAAAACATCCATATTTGATTTTTCATAAGGACAGGGTGTCGCTAAGAATCAACCCGTCCTTTATTCCAAAAGTAGTATCCAAAACCAGCATTAATCAATCTATTGATTTACCAGTCTTCTTCCCTAATTTTTCTAACAAGGGAGAATATTGTTTACACTTACTAGATGTTCACAGGCAATTGCACTTTTATCTCTGCAGAACTAAGGAGTTTAGGAAGTCGGACCAGTTATTTGTCTCCTTTTCTGGTCCATCCATGGATAAACCCATTCCAAAGGTCACTTTATGTAAAGGATTAAGGCAATGTATAACTTTTATCTACAAGGAGAAAAACCTTCAATTACCAGAGCCAGTGAGAGCGCATTCTACAAGGACAATAGCCACATCTACTGTTTTTCACTTAAAGGCTTCCATGGATGAAATATGTGCAGCAGCAGCCTGGGCTACTCCACATACCTTTATCACACATTGGATCTGGTCTCTACGGGAAGAGTGTCCTTTGCTCTATTGTGCTCAGGTATATTCTTCCATAAGGCCTGCCAAGATACAAAGTAGCTGGGGACTCTGTCCCATACGTCAATAATAAATGAAGATTGACAACATCAGATAAAGAAGTTATGTAATTACCATAATGCTCCATCTCTGTTGTCAATCTTCATTTATTCTTGAAAACCCACTCTCCTTTCCTCTCCTTAAGACTCCTTGGAGGAATGGACCAGAGTCCTGATTATCTGTTATTTCTTATATGACCTTGGACAAAGTCTCTTCAACTGCTATATTTCCTGTCTTCCTTTATAGCAGCAAACTCAGTCTGAGGTAATCTAGAGAGGGGTATTCAAGGGTAGAGACTTAGCTCAAGAGTTTTTGGTTCTCGTCAGCTCTTATAACAGTCAAGTCAGTTCCAAGAATGGGAACCGAGTTCCATACATCAAGAATAAATGAAGATTGACAACACAGAATGAACGTTATGGTAAGTACATAATTTATTTTTTTTATGTTTCTGAGGAGTCTGTTCCACAGCAGTGGTATCCTCTTTGAGATATACCTATACATTAATGTGCAGAGATATATCCTCTGCTTGATATATCATCATGTTCCAAGTGCTCCCAACTTTGTTGATCCTACAAAAATACTGTCTCACACTCTCTCAAAGAATTGTCTTCCTGGGGTATCTGATAGACTCAGATAAAAGTATGTCCTTTCTACCAGAAGACAAAGTCCTAACTATTCAGAACATTTTCAGGGATTTCTCTTTTCAAGAAGTTGCCTCTGCTAGATAGTTTCTCAAAGTTCTATGCCTCATGGCATCAGTGATCTTCCTGACACTACTGGCTAGATTCCATATGAGTAAGAATTGATGGTGCTTAAAAAATTGTTGGACCCAGGCACTTGCATCCCTTGGAGTTCTAAGTACCAGTGCTGGATTTTGAGGAACACGAGTTACAGTGTTGGAGGGATCAGGTATCTCTCAGTTCAGACATAGTAAAAACTACTCCACCACACAAATAAGAAAAAAAAAAACAAACAGCAAGAAGCAGGACCACACAGCAAAAAAAGTTTGAATTTTTTACTCCACCACTGGTAGCTCGACCATTCGCCTTCAACGGATCTCTCAGTTCAGAACTACACTTCTCCCCCCAGATGCCCGTTCATTCATTCCAGACAGAGTTGTCAGATTTTGCAAGGGGAGCAGTGTCCAGGGTATTTAAGTGCAAGGCAAACAAGGTCCTTTGGATGCTACAAAACACATAAGCATCAAATAAATATTAGCAGTGATTCAAACCTTATAGGTTCTTTACCACTTATGGTCTCCAGGTCCACTTTTATTGGTCACAGGCAACAACACAGTCAAGAAGGTGCAAGGTAGTACCCTCTTTGCCATTTGGCAGTGATGGCCTAGGAGACAGCCTTATATGATTCTCTGATGCTTAAGTCCTCATATATCCAATCAGAGCAAAACATAGTGGCAAACAGACTAAGCAGATCTCAGACAGACCCTCACAAGTGGAAACTCAGTATGGAGGTCTGCCTAGATTTTGTCCATATTTGGGCAACACTTCGAATAGCTCTGTTCATCTCATTTCAAAATAGACAGTTGGTCAAATTCTGTTCAAGACATCCTTGCAGCCATGTTTGGAGGACAAAAGCATTCTTGTTTTCTTGGACAGGAGTGTTTATTTATGCATTTCCACCCTTTCCACCGATATCCAATGCATTTCTGAAGATTTAGAAAGAATTACCAAAAATCAATGTGGTGGCTCCCTTTTAACCCAAGCAAAGCAGGTACTGCATTTTAATGAATTTAGACACAGGCAGTTACCACAAGCTTTCTCAAACTCTTGATCTGCTCGCTGAGTATCAGGAGTGGCTGGTACACCCAAACCTAGAGCTGTTGCTGCTGACAGCCTGGATAATTCTGTCTTGATACCTTTTAGGCATTTGTTCCATGAGGATGTAAATCAAGAATTTAAGGAGTCAAGAAAAACTGCAGCTGGAAACTCCTACATTTTCAAGTAGAAGTGATCTTCTCTATGATGCCTAACCAGTATTAGAAGGCCTGGTATGGTGTCTACCCCTCTAGTTTTTAAATATTTGTTTTAGTTGCTCAGTAATGACTTATCTCTTTTTGTATTCAAACAATTTATGAAAGGAATGTTGTGCTTGAGACCCCCTTGAAAGAAAATTCCTCCTCCACAGGGGTCTTATCTTTGTTCTTGAAAAATTGGACTTATCTACTTTTGAACCTGCCTTTCAGGCCAATTTAAAGTTCATCACTTAGAAAACGGTCCTTCATTATTGCTCTGACATCTGCAAGGTGAGTCAGTGAGCCACAGTCTCTCATAGTGGGCCAACATTATTTGCTTTTATAAAAACAAACAAGAGGTGCCTGTGCAGCCAATAGAAAACCAGGAAAAGCAAAAAGGAACGGTTCAAGTAGTGTAGTCTGCCAAAACACAAAAGCCCCTGTACAAAATGAAGTAGTCCACTTGCAGGTTGTGAACCACAGGAGAATAATTTAATATAACAGAAGGAATAAAACAGACTGGTTAAGTGCTTTTGTTCCTCCAAATCTAATGGGACTTTATCAGAACCATGAATGTAACAAACTTCCTAAATAGTAAAATACATCATGTGACTACAGAAAATCTCTTTGAAAGTCTCCTTGAATTCAAGAATCTCATTGTTCCTTAAATACATAGGCATAAAGAATATTTCATTTTAGTCAGATGTAACTAGTGTTTAAAAAATGTCTATTAAATAAATAAATGAATACAAAAAACTTACAAAACGTATAAAACATAAAATTTGAAAACATTATAGAAAAGCATAATATTGAAGAATATTGAAAAATAAACTCTAAGCATCTCTATGAATCTATGTTGTCATAAAGTCGTACACATATATTATTTGATTTTCCACAAGAACAGGGTTGTTTTATGCACTAATTTATTTATTTATTTATTTTTTTATTTAACATTTGTTTACCAGGATAGTCCGACTAGACAACACGTGTCCGTTTTCAGTGGAGTCCTGAGGAGAAAAGCTCCACAGAGCTACAGAGAGTAAAATAGATAAAAAGTTTAAACAAAGTACAGAGTAAAATGCAATTGAAATAGAATACAATAGAGTTGGATTTCATAGTAATTAACAGATATACTAGATATTTACATAAGTACAAGCATTGCTCAAGCAGACAATACAATAAAAAATTGCTCAGGCATACAGTACAATAGAATAGAACTGCATAGTAATTAACAGATTTACTAGAGATTTACATATGTACAAAATTGCTTAGGCAGAGCATAGTGTCAGTGGAACAGTGTACATCAAGGTCAGTGAATGAATGATACCTAGGATGTTGAGGGTTCAGGGAGGGTCATTACAGTTACATACATGCTTTCTGTAAAGGTGCAATTTAAGGAGTTTCTTGAAAGTGGCAGTATGGTTTTGTAGCCTGAGGTCCAGTGGAAGGGTATTCCATGATTTTGCAACTTCATTAGGGAATAGAGAATTCCCTGAGCTGTTTTTGCATGGAATTACTTCAATTAGGGCTTTGTTACTGGATCATAATTCCCTGTTGGTGCTATAGAAGTTTAGGAGGCCTACTGGGGCAGGGATTTTATCTGGGTGGTATAGTATTTGATGGGCTAAGTTGAGCTGGTGGTAGTGAAGTAGGTTTGGGAATTCTAGCCAGTGTAGTTTCTGTAAGGATTGACAGTGGTGAGAGCGAGATTTTCCATTGGTTGCAAACCTGACTATTTTGTTTTAACATGTTGAAAGTCTGTTCAGGTCGGTTTTATTTAGATTAGTTAAAACTGGGGTTGCGTATAGTAGTGTTGATAAGAGTTTTGTTCTGGCTATGAAAACTTTGGATTCAGAGGATAAGAACTTTTTGCTACAATGGAGGCATCCTAGCTTTTTGTGGACTTTGGATATGGTTAGGGATATGTGTTTACTGTATTTAAGGTTTTGGTCAATTGTAAGGCCTAGTAGTTTGGCCTCAGAGATTGGTGTTATGAGGGTGTTATTGGCAGAGAGAATGGAGAAGGTGAGGTTGTTAGCCTTTATTGGGTGGAATAGTACTAGATGAGGTTTTTTTTGGGTTCAATATGAGCTGAGAGTTGTTTAGCCAGTTTTCTATTTCTGGATTTGCAGGAGGTGGATATTTTAGTGCAGAACAGATTAGGGTAGTGTCATCTGCATATTGGCCTATTTTGGCTTTTGTGGTTGCTAAGTGGAGTTGGTTTGTAAAACTGTTGAAGAGAAGGGGGCCCAATATTGAGCCCTGGGGTACGCCACAATTTGACTGGGAGTTGGGGGGATAGGGAGTTCAGCCATTTGACAGATTGATAATGGTTATCAAGGTAGGTACTGTAAGTTAGGGTTGTCAAGGTTGAGTTCGGAGAGGGAGGATAGGAGTTTATTGTGAGAAACTGTGTCAAATACTTTGGATAGGTCTAGGAAGGTGGCGGAGACAAGTTTACCTTGGTTTTTGTGTGAGTTTATGGTGTTGGTGAAGTTAATTAGGGCAGTGGTGGTACTATGGTGTGGTCGGAATCCATGCTGGGTTGTAGAAAGAATGTCGTTGGAGAGTAGATGGGAGAGAAGTTGGTAATGGATACATCTTTCTAGAATTTTTGAAAGGGGTGAAAGAATTGCGATTGGGCGGTAGTTGGAGAGATCTGTGGAGGAGCCGCCTTTGTGAAGGGGGGTGATATATCAGATTTTCCATAAGGATGGAACATAGTGTTTATTAATGGACCTATTTATAAGTATTGAGATTGGGTAAGCGATGGCCCTAGATACAAGTTGGAGGTATTTGGCTGGGAGGTTGTCGACAGTAAGGGTAGTTGGTTTGAGTTTTGCTAGGGGGTTTTGGATGATTGATATAGATACTGATTTGAGTGAGAAGGGAGGGTGATTGGGGTGTTGTTTGACTGGGCTTCGAGGGTTGGTGGGGGGTAGTGTGGTTTGAGTCTTTTAAGACTTGTAGAATGGAGGAGATGAAGTAATTGTTAAAGCTGGAGGCTATGTCAAGTTTACTGCCTTGTATATTTGGTGGCGGTGTTCTGGTTTGCAGGATGTTGTTCACTGCAGCCCAGAATTTTTGTGGGTTGTTACTATATTTTTCTTGTAGGGATAATATAGTGATTAAGTTTGTCTATTTTAATCTTTTTTTTTTTTTTTTCCTTTTTCTAAATTTTATGAAGGCTTGTCTAGCTGTAGGTGTTTTATGTTGTTGCCAGGATTTCCAAGCTCTGTCCCTTTCTTTTGGTAAGGTCCTTGTATCCATCTTTCATGCCAAAAGTTGTTTCAGATTTTGTCCTTAATCAAACTGTTTCCCATTTTTTTTCTGGAACCCAAAAAAAGAGAGGGAAGATTCTGCAAACTTTGGATGTGCACAGGCAGTTGAGGTGTTACCATGACAGAAGTAAGCCCTTCAGGAAAGCTGAACAGCCATTTATTTCCTATTCTGGGGCCAAGAAGGGTCAGCCTGTCTCTAAGAAAATGATTGCTCAATGGTTGACCTCTGCTCTTGTTTTTGTTAGTCCCACCATGGTAAATCCATTCCAGCCAAAGTTAAGGTATGTTCCACCAGAGCCTGATCCTTTTTGATGGCATATTGGAAAGGAGTAGACTGTAGAAGCATTTTAGAGGCAACAACCTGGTACTCTGTTCATACCTTTACAAAGCACTGAAGACTGTTTCAAGTTCCAGAGCAGTATTTGTGAGGACTGTTCTCCTGTAGTTCCTGGATCCTTATTCTTCCTCCTCCCAGGTAGGATAAGCTTTAGGAATCTACTTAAACTGCTACTAAGGCAGTGAGAATGATGAAAATAAATAAGTCCTACTTACCTGTAAAAGTAGATGTTTGAATTGTCAGTTTTGGCCAGGTGTATGCATCACATAGGGGTTGCAGTGGTTATCCTAGTGGGAAAATGGTCCTTTCTGGCATTCTGGGAGAGATAAACACTATTTGTTAGAGCCTTAGCTGTTTTTCATTGTTTCTTTCATTTTTCCTTTTTATGTAATATTGTGCAGAGTGGAGCTTAAAACAGCAGGGTTGAAATGTGCACTCCTCAGACAATGGCACTTTCAGTTGTAACTTTTCCTTCAATAACCATCACATCCAAATTTTTGGGTAAATAGTATCTTGCTTTGTACAGGTGCAGCAGGCTGCTTGTAACTGTATAACACACAATCTGAGCACTTAGCTCCTTAAACCGTTTGCAGCAGCCTAGTGGAGCTGCACTACACACCTTAGCCTATAGATGGTACAAATAAGCTCAGCACTATTGTAACACAAGGTACCCAAGCTGTGTTTATCACAGTCACATTTAAATCCAAGTTATTTATTTACATAAACGGACATTTATACGTAGCTACATTACCCAGCCCTTAACCAATAACTATCTCAGTAGAAATGTCAGTTCTGTGTTTTATGGTGGGAGGTTGGCATAATGGTTAAGGAGTTTAAAAACAAACTACTCAGCCAGGAAATAGAAGCTGCACCACAATCGAAAAATAAATTGTTATACAAGGAAACATTATATATTTTGAAATGTAATACATTGTCTCCAGCTGGTTTGAATAATAAATGCAACTGGAAAGTTTTTCTTTAAAAATTTTTTTTAAAGTGTGATTAATTGTTTAATTGATCTAATTAGATGTAATTGTATGTAATATACATATATTAGAACTATAGGTTGATTGTATTATTGACTCCTGGAAGGTTTGTTTGCGCAGAGGCTTAAGGGATGTTTATTAAAAGTTCTTCTTACTTTGATTGTGGTGCAGTTTATATTTCCTGGCTGAATAGTTTGTTTTTATATTTTCTTCACTGATGGTTTTTTGTAGTGTACCAACAAAAGGACAAAACGGAGCCAGCAAACAGTGATCAAATAAACTGTATTAAAATTACAACATCACAGCAGAAAAAACACTCATACCGGTTTCGGCTGGTAGGTTACACAGCCTTCATCAGTGTATCAAAAATCACAGTATTTCCTGCCTCTTAAATATATAAGCATACATTCCCATTGGTGGAAACATTATAAATATTCATTAAGTCCTGGAGGGAAAAGCCCACCCAGCTTAATGATCCACTTTTTTTCTTTTCTGTTTAAGAACTCATGCCAACCAATTTTGTTTCTACGGTCACCCTTAATCACATCAATAATTGTGAATAGAAATAATGCTGATGGGTGTGACAACTGGTGCTTATACAAAGCATTTGTAAGCTTTTTCTGTTTAATATTACTGTAGTGTTCTGAGATACGTAACCTTATACATCTGGAAGTCTGACCAATGTAAAATGCACCACATTTGCATGTGGCCATATAAATGGCCCAATCAGTACTACAGTTACAAAAGATATTAATGTCAAAGACCTTTGAACAGTTGCGACTTGAAAATTCCTTGGTGGTGGAAATATATTTACAGTTTATACAATGTCCACAGGGAAAACACCCATACAGACTATGTCCAGAAATGGTAGTTTGTATTTGCTTCCTGCCTCTCATATCACTGGTTTTATAATGGTTGAAATAAGATTTCAGGTTTTTACCATTTCTGTATGAATACATACATTTCTCAGGGATAATCCTGGCAATATCTGGATCACTCTGCAAAATATTCCAATGGCGTTGTACAATATTAACAAAACCAATGGTGTTTCTCCCATAAGTTGTTGTGAGTCTGAGTGGTTTGGGTGATGTATTGTCCTTAACCTTATATTGAAGTAACTGACAACGCTCCATGCCTTGTACCTGCCTCATAGCATTTGTTACAACCCCTGCCTTATAGCCTCTTTGCCTGAACCTATGTCTAAGGTCCTCCGAATTTTTATGATATGTTGTTTGTTGCAAACATATCCGTTTAGTTCTGATGAATTGGGATTTCGGGATGTTGTTGGCTATGTGTGGTGCATGAAAACTAGTGGCATGCAGCAATGAATTATACTGAGGAAATTTCCTATGAGTCTCACTCTCTAGTGTGCCATCAGAGAGTTTCCGTATAACCACATCCAAAAAAATCATCTTATGGGTATCATGTTGTTCCGTAAACCCTAGACCCCATTCATTATTGTTCAAATATTCCACAAAAGCCAACAGACTAGCTTCAGTACCCCTCCACACTAGCCAGATATCATCAAGATATTGTCTCCAAATATCCATTTCTGAAAGGAAAATATTTCTGGTGGAATCATAAATTAACTTGGTTTCGACATAGGCCATAAAAAGATCAGCGTATATGGGGGCAAAAGAAGCCCCCATGGCCATGCCCTTGATTTGCCAATAGCAATCGTCTTTATAATAAAAAACATTGCAAGTCAGGACATATCTAGCCATGTCTACCAGAAATTCATTAAATGTTGGGTCATACAGACCTGAGTATTCCAACCAATAAGCCAAGGCCCGAAGGCCAGCTTGATGTGGGATATTGGTATATAAAGCACATACGTCAAGCGTACATAGATACCAATCATCTTCCAACTGAGCATCAGATATGATTTGTAGAAAGCTTGTAGTATCATTTAATCTTGACCGAAGAAAACCTAACAAAGGTTTAAGATGTTTGGTCAAAAACAAAGACAGGGGTTCAGTTAGATATTTTCTTCCAGACACTATGGGTCTCCCCGGTGGATGTGTAAGATTTTTATGCACCTTCGGAAGAAAGTAGATGTATTGAGAGCTACAATCCTTGATTGTAAGTTGGAATAAAGTATCTTTAGAAATTATACCTCTGTCCAAGGCATTTTTAAGGAAAAGTTCAATACACTTACTAAATCTATGAACAGGATCATTAGGCATATGGTTATAATATCTAGTGCCTGATAGTTGTCTGAGGGCCTCATTGTTATAATCATCCCAATTCTGTACTACAACTGCCCCACCTTTGTCTGCTGCTGAAATCACAATTTGTTTGTTTTTCTGAAGTTCCAGCATGGCTTCCTTCTCACAAAAAGTCATATTATTATGTTTCCAGGCCAAACTGGAACTATGAAAGTGGACATCCCTAAGCACACTCTTTTGAAATTGATGTACCACAGCATTCATTGGCGGGGAAAAATTAGATGCATGGTATGTAAATTTCCCTTTTTCAAACTCCAGACCAGAATCACCAAAAAACATTTTCAAATTAATCAATCTACAAAAACTAGACAAATCCTGTGCAAAAGTATCTTCAGAAATGATGATACCAGGAATGAAATTAAGGCCTTTATTCAAGATTTTCACATGTAAATCAGATAAAACATAATCAGACAGATTTAGAATATTATTAACAGTGTTTTGATTTAAGTCCCCAATGCCAACTCCAAAAGTCCCTGTACATTGTGTATTCTTTTTGTGTTTGCGCCCGCCCCGTCTACGTGTGCTCCTAAAGGGGCTACCCCCGGGCTTCTTTTGGGCAATGGTGATCCTGTTGCTGTCATGGATTCATTGTCAGTGCCTGATGAGGTGTCATCCCATGAGGAAGAAACATTATGATTACTCTTTCTTAAAATGGATCTGGGTCTTTTTCTTTTTTTGTCTGATAATGGGAGATTATTAAATCTCACATGCTTGGATTGGAAAGAGAATGGATTGCCCCGAGAATAATCCTCTTGATCCCTATTAAATTTTTTCATCTTACGTGACCGTAATTCAGCATCAAATTTTTTTAAGTCCTGAGCCACTCTATTCAATTTACCCTCAAAAGAAGGTTCTTGTTCAAATTTTTTTAACTTATCTGCCAAAATCATGATTTCAGACAGCCCCTTATCTATGGCTCGATTATGAAATTTAAACAATTCAACCACAAAAGACATTGTGGCTTCATGTTGTATTTTTGCCCATTGTGTGGTTAGTTCGTCATCTGCATCACTCACATGCGGAATAATCCTTATTCTTAATCCCCTAGGGGTAATATTGGCTGCTTGATAAGCCTTGAAAAGTTTACTGTGCCATACATTAGCTCGTAAGGCCCTTAGTGACCTATTCAGGTCATCAATTAGAGTTTGACTTGTAATATCAGGGTTGGTGTTCCCCACCATATCTCCATTCACATCATTATTTGGATTAAGGCCAAAAACCCTTAAATCATCTCGATCAGCCACTGAACCAGAAATGAGACTAGATAAATCCATAATGGCAGGAATATTTACTGCAAAAACTATGTAGCTGCCAATAATGGTCAGTCAAAGATACCACGACAGCGAAGATAAATTATTGAAAAGGACTATAGCAGCAACGCCAGCTGCGTCCGATTAAGACTAATAATAGGTGAGTATGTGTTGATGCAGAAGATGAAAATAACCCTCTTTATGATGAAAAAGAACCAAAAAATAGAAGAGGCTGTGGAAACCAAAAATGCAGTTCAAAGACCAAAATCTGGAGTGGAACAGATTTAGATAACCAAAGCTCAAATGAGAATCAAGACTTGCAGGGCTAATCCAATCCAAATTGAGGACTCCTGTATCTCAGTAAAGCCTCATATAAACTACCATAGAATATAGAATAATACTGTATTCACCCTTAAATAAGTCAAGAATTATTGGTATGATATTAAACCAAACCCAATAATGTACCTTAAATAAAGGCACATTATTAAATTTACCACCATCTATTGGCAAAAATATAACCTACCAGGAAAGGTCATTCAATACTGATCCTGTGGGGATGTTCCCTATTACAAAACAAATAAAAATATAATATCTACTTGGTCAATATGCCAAACAATTATTCTGACCATTAAATTAGTATAAACTATAATGGGCTTGTTGCAACCTGGATATACCCAGTCTACAAAAATGGGTGAATATTATTATGCTGTTGATATACTATTATTATAATTGTGGCCAAAATACAGGTATATACATATTGGTCAATGGCAAAAGGTAATAGTATTAGAACCCATAAAGTGTTGCTGGTTAAGAGGCCAATCTTCGAAAATATAACAAATGGCAAGTCCACTAATAATATCAAAATCTGTAGATAGTGCCTCTTGTGCCTATAAAACAACTGTTCAATAATATCTATTAACCATACTAAAAATATAGTAATAAGAGATCACTGAATCGATATTACCAGTGTTTATACAATAATAAACAAAACAATTGACCCTGTGTTCCAAAAATGGCCCCCTGCTAACTAGTATGATGGAAAAAGTATCTGGCATGTACTAAATATAGTGTGTTACAATCCAATCCTGGATATATTAAATTATCCTTGATCAGAATCGCCAAATATGTAATGGCCATAGATTAAAACACCAAGTTTCTAAATACATATGGATAGTGAAAAACACCACCTGAGGTAATGCAAAAATATGGACAACAACTTGTAACCCCTGCAAACACAAACCATATATTGTTTAAATCACATAGTTGTGCCCATAAATATATTGTTTACAAACACCTAGAAAGATAGAATATCACGACTTCCTAGTATATATATGGAGGTATATTCCTATCCCTGTAACGCATTAATATGCCAAAAGATACTCAAATCTAATATCCGTTGGACTTCATTCCACCCAAAAGTCCAAGTTCCACGAGTTCTTAATTCCAAACTGTTGCGTTTGAATATATATGCCCTTATGTATTCAAATAGTCGCAAAATATGATAGACTTTAAATGTGATAGGCAAGCAAGCTGATTATAAGCCCATACATCCGTGAATACACACAATAATGCATAACGGCCCTTAAACTAATACCCTGACCAAAAATTCCCTTACTATGAGTATTTATGGCCCATAAATGCACGTCGTGTGTTATATCATGACCTAATCTTGCCCATACACAAAACCAAGTTTCATAGACACCAAAAAACATGCCCCAATTGATTAAATCAGCAAATCACAACTATTTGATATACATATATACAAAAAGGAGCATATCCTTATTAGGCATACATGTTCAACTAAATTCAACAAGTTTAGAAACCACGAGTCATTGACCAACACAAAACTTTCCCTACTTCTCTAGTAAACGAGATGATAGTAGCAGCACCAAAACTAGCAGTGGAGTTATCAGAATACCGATACATTTTACACAAGATGTAAATAGTATTGAAAGCATATATCGGAAACATTGGGACATCTTGCTAACAGATCCAGTTATTTCTGAGATATTGAGCCAAGAACCAAAATTTACATATAAAAATAAGTTGAATTTACACAGAATGTTATGTGGTCCAAATAGGCTTGACATAAATATAACCAGTAATCATAAAATGACTAAAAAATGTCAAAAATGCAATTATTGCAAATTCATTAAAGAAACTGATAAATTCAATCATCCTATTACAGGACAAGAATTTCATTTCACAGTCTCTGCCACTTGTGAGACCTGCCATGTGGTGTACCTGGCAACCTGTGTACACTGCCCTGCGTTTTACGTAGGGAAGACGGACAGAAAGTTTAAAGACAGAATTAGGGAACACTTATATAAAATCAAAGTTAGATGTTCTTCAAATGCTCTGTCTAGGCATGTAATTAATACATCTACCCAACATAGCTTTTTGTTTCAAGTAATTCAAAACAATGTTCTATCTCGTAGAAGAGGAGATATTTTTAACACCACGGAACAGATAGAGGCCAATTGGATCATCAGGCTTAGGGCTGATTTGTACCCAGGCCTCAATGACAGAGTCTCCATCAAACCTATACTTAAAGCTAGGAAACTTCATTGAAGCTTTTCACCCCTTTGCCACCCTTTATCAACCTCTGGCTGGTTTTACTTTTATATTTATAACATTTTCATACTTGATATTTTTCCATTTCTGTTTCCATCGTTGTCTCTGTATTTTACTCTGCAGGCTCATTAGGGCCAATTGTTATGAAAGATGCTGATATACCATGTTTTCCTCTTTCATCCAGCACACATATTTTACCTGATTTTACACATTTAGTCTCATATATTTCTATGTTTATAATATCAGCTGTTATCAATATTTTTATGTGCACATATCTGTTTTGAATGATTTTGCTGTTACAGATATTATGATATTTAGAAGCATACGCTGTACAAATTTTAGATGCAGTCTTTGAATGATCATTTTGTACAGTTATATTTATGCTAAATAGCTCATGTGCAGATATTAATATGTTTATTAATTTGATCTCTATTTTAAACATGTATTTATACATACAAGTATTTCAAATGGGACTATATCGCCTATTATTAAATACTAAACATGTGTGCCATTTTTGTTACTAGTATGCATATAAGTGCAGTATTTATAGGAAGATAGTATGTAATTGTGAAACATTTTATTTGTTGCATACTGTCTATGAGATGGTTACATAGATACTTAAATTATTTTAAAACATTTTGAATGTTACATGCAGCAGCAGTTAAAGTAGGGTGAAATGTTATTTTAGAACATTTTTATTGTGCACTGTTTACAAAATGTCTGCATATATATTTTATATATTTTATATATTTTAAATAATTTGAAACATTTTATAAGATTTTACATTTAGTAGGATGTGGCATCAGAGTTGCCTGTAGCGTTTTACTACAAAAAAGTGATGTCAGTTTAAATATTTTATGTATAACAGGATGTGACATCAGAGTTGACTTCAGTATGTGCAAACAGGATGTGACATCAGTAGTTGACTCTAGCATTTTGCTATAAAGGGATGCTAGTATGTTTGTTTGTTAGTGGCCTGATGAAGATTCGTGAAAGCTAGCCCTGTGTTCTAATTATTTTAATAAACGTGGTTTCTACTGGACGCTTGGATTTATTTTTACATGCTGGCTGCGTGCTTTTTCTACAAGCTATTGCCCAGTGGATGAGTAGGTTCGAATGAACACTCTATGGTGATTTTGACTCTTTTTTACTGGAATAAGAGTTCGCAAAGTAAAGCGGTTTGTGTTACAGCTTCATTTCTTTTTGTGGAGCATTTGGTTACCTTTTGTGACTGACTTGAATTGAACACAGCAAGTATACTTCCCACTATTTAAGCCTGTTTTTTTTGTTGCAATTTATAAGTCTTGTTTATTATCAGGCAAACAGAGTGTAGTGAGCATTATTCTTTGTTTTTAAAATATATGGTTTGTGTTTGCAGGGGTTACAAGTTGTTGTCCATATTTTTGCATTACCTCAGGTGGTGTTTTTCACTATCCATATGTATTTAGAAACTTGGTGTTTTAATCTATGGCCATTACATATTTGGCGATTCTGATCAAGGATAATTTAATATATCCAGGATTGGATTGTAACACACTATATTTAGTACATGCCAGATACTTTTTCCATCATACTAGTTAGCAGGGGGCCATTTTTGGAACACAGGGTCAATTGTTTTGTTTATTATTGTATAAACACTGGTAATATCGATTCAATGATCTCTTATTACTATATTTTTAGTATGGTTAATAGATATTATTGAACAGTTGTTTTATAGGCACAAGAGGCACTATCTACAAATTTTGATATTATTAGTGGACTTGCCATTTGTTATATTTTCGAAGATTGGCCTCTTAACCAGCAACACTTTATGGGTTCTAATACTATTACCTTTTGCCATTGACCAATATGTATATACCTGTATTTTGGCCACAATTATAATAATAGTATATCAACAGCATAATAATATTCACCCATTTTTGTAGACCGGGTATATCCAGGTTGCAACAAGCCCATTATAGTTTATACTAATTTAATGGTCAGAATAATTGTTTGGCATATTGACCAAGTAGATATTATATTTTTATTTGTTTTGTAATAGGGAACATCCCCACAGGATCAGTATTGAATGACCTTTCCTGGTAGGATATATTTTTGCCAATAGATGGTGGTAAATTTAATAATGTGCCTTTATTTAAGGTACATTATTGGGTTTGGTTTAATATCATACCAATAATTCTTGACTTATTTAAGGGTGAATACAGTATTATTCTATATTCTATGGTAGTTTATATGAGGCTTTACTGAGATACAGGAGTCCTCAATTTGGATTGGATTAGCCCTGCAAGTCTTGATTCTCATTTGAGCTTTGGTTATCTAAATCTGTTCCACTCCAGATTTTGGTCTTTGAACTGCATTTTGGTTTCCACAGCCTCTTCTATTTTTTGGTTCTTTTTCATCATAAAGAGGGTTATTTTCATCTTCTGCATCAACACATACTCACCTATTATTAGTCTTAATCGGACGAGCTGGCGTTGCTATAGTCCTTTTCAATAATTTATCTTCGCTGTCGTGGTATCTTTGACTGACCATTATTGGCAGCTACATAGTTTTGCAGTTAATATTCCTGCCATTATGGATTTATCTAGTCTCATTTCTGGTTCAGTGGCTGATCGAGATGATTTAAGGGTTTTTGGCCTTAATCCAAATAATGATGTGAATGGAGATATGGTGGGGAACACCAACCCTGATATTACAAGTCAAACTCTAATTGATGACCTGAATAGGTCACTAAGGGCCTTACGAGCTAATGTATGGCACAGTAAACTTTTCAAGGCTTATCAAGCAGCCAATATTACCCCTAGGGGATTAAGAATAAGGATTATTCCGCATGTGAGTGATGCAGATGACGAACTAACCACACAATGGGCAAAAATACAACATGAAGCCACAATGTCTTTTGTGGTTGAATTGTTTAAATTTCATAATCGAGCCATAGATAAGGGGCTGTCTGAAATCATGATTTTGGCAGATAAGTTAAAAAAATTTGAACAGGAACCTTCTTTTGAGGGTAAATTGAATAGAGTGGCTCAGGACTTAAAAAAATTTGATGCTGAATTACGGTCACGTAAGATGAAAAAATTTAATAGGGATCAAGAGGATTATTCTCGGGGCAATCCATTCTCTTTCCAATCCAAGCATGTGAGATTTAATAATCTCCCATTATCAGACAAAAAAAGAAAAAGACCCAGATCCATTTTAAGAAAGAGTAATCATAATGTTTCTTCCTCATGGGATGACACCTCATCAGGCACTGACAATGAATCCATGACAGCAACAGGATCACCATTGCCCAAAAGAAGCCCGGGTAGCCCCTTTAGGAGCACACGAGACGGGTGGGCAAACACAAAAAGAATACACAATGTACAGGGACTTTTGGAGTTGGCATTGGGGACTTAAATCAAAACACTGTTAATAATATTCTAAATCTGTCTGATTATGTTTTATCTGATTTACATGTGAAAATCTTGAATAAAGGCCTTAATTTCATTCCTGGTACCATCATTTCTGAAGATACTTTTGCACAGGATTTGTCTAGTTTTTGTAGATTGATTAATTTGAAAATGTTTTTTGGTGATTCTGGTCTGGAGTTTGGAAAAGGGAAATTTACATACCATGCATCTAATTTTTCCCCGCCAATGAATGCTGTGGTACATCAATTTCAAAAGAGTGTGCTTAGGGATGTCCACTTTCATGGTTCCAGTTTGGCCTGGAAACATAATAATATGACTTTTTGTGAGAAGGAAGCCATGCTGGAACTTCAGAAAAACAAACAAATTGTGATTTCAGCAGCAGACAAAGGTGGGGCAGTTGTAGTACAGAATTGGGATGATTATAACAATGAGGCCCTCAGACAACTATCAGGCACTAGATATTATAACCATATGCCTAATGATCCTGTTCATAGATTTAGTAAGTGTATTGAACTTTTCCTTAAAAATGCCTTGGACAGAGGTATAATTTCTAAAGATACTTTATTCCAACTTACAATCAAGGATTGTAGCTCTCAATACATCTACTTTCTTCCGAAGGTGCATAAAAATCTTACACATCCACCGGGGAGACCCATAGTGTCTGGAAGAAAATATCTAACTGAACCCCTGTCTTTGTTTTTGACCAAACATCTTAAACCTTTGTTAGGTTTTCTTCGGTCAAGATTAAATGATACTACAAGCTTTCTACAAATCATATCTGATGCTCAGTTGGAAGATGATTGGTATCTATGTACGCTTGACGTATGTGCTTTATATACCAATATCCCACATCAAGCTGGCCTTCGGGCCTTGGCTTATTGGTTGGAATACTCAGGTCTGTATGACCCAACATTTAATGAATTTCTGGTAGACATGGCTAGATATGTCCTGACTTGCAATGTTTTTTATTATAAAGACGATTGCTATTGGCAAATCAAGGGCATGGCCATGGGGGCTTCTTTTGCCCCCATATACGCTGATCTTTTTATGGCCTATGTCGAAACCAAGTTAATTTATGATTCCACCAGAAATATTTTCCTTTCAGAAATGGATATTTGGAGACGATATCTTGATGATATCTGGCTAGTGTGGAGGGGTACTGAAGCTAGTCTGTTGGCTTTTGTGGAATATTTGAACAATAATGAATGGGGTCTAGGGTTTACGGAACAACATGATACCCATAAGATGATTTTTTTGGATGTGGTTATACGGAAACTCTCTGATGGCACACTAGAGAGTGAGACTCATAGGAAATTTCCTCAGTATAATTCATTGCTGCATGCCACTAGTTTTCATGCACCACACATAGCCAACAACATCCAGAAATCCCAATTCATCAGAACTAAACGGATATGTTCGCAACAAACAACATATCATAAAAATTCGGAGGACCTTAGACATAGGTTCAGGCAAAGAGGCTATAAGGCAGGGGTTGTAACAAATGCTATGAGGCAGGTACAAGGCATGGAGCATTGTCAGTTACTTCAATATAAGGTTAAGGACAATACATCACCCAAACCACTCAGACTCACAACAACTTATGGGAGAAACACCATTGGTTTCGTTAATATTATACAACGCCATTGGAATATTTTGCAGAGTGATCCAGATATTGCCAGGATTATCCCTGAGAAATGTATGTATTCATACAGAAATGGTAAAAACCTGAAATCTTATTTCAACCATTATAAAACCAGTGATATGAGAGGCAGGAAGCAAATACAAACTACCATTTCTGGACATAGTCTGTATGGGTGTTTTCCCTGTGGACATTGTATAAACTGTAAATATATTTCCACCACCAAGGAATTTTCAAGTCGCAACTGTTCAAAGGTCTTTGACATTAATATCTTTTGTAACTGTAGTACTGATTGGGCCATTTATATGGCCACATGCAAATGTGGTGCATTTTACATTGGTCAGACTTCCAGATGTATAAGGTTACGTATCTCAGAACACTACAGTAATATTAAACAGAAAAAGCTTACAAATGCTTTGTATAAGCACCAGTTGTCACACCCATCAGCATTATTTCTATTCACAATTATTGATGTGATTAAGGGTGACCGTAGAAACAAAATTGGTTGGCATGAGTTCTTAAACAGAAAAGAAAAAAGTGGATCATTAAGCTGGGTGGGCTTTTCCCTCCAGGACTTAATGAATATTTATAATGTTTCCACCAATGGGAATGTATGCTTATATATTTAAGAGGCAGGAAATACTGTGATTTTTGATACACTGATGAAGGCTGTGTAACTTACCAGCCGAAACCGGTATGAGTGTTTTTTCTGCTGTGATGTTGTAATTTTAATACAGTTTATTTGATCACTGTTTGCTGGCTCCGTTTTGTCCTTTTGTTGGTATCTTATCTATTGGGGCCGTGCAGTACCCACGCACAGGAAGAGGTTGGTGGTTTTGTTTTTTGTAGTGTATACATGGCCAGTGAATCTTTACAGCAGCTGCCTCGTATTTTTTGAGAGGATTTGTTGGTTTCTACTTCCATTCGGCCGCTTGGTTTGTCTGTGGGGGACCGCTGTATGGAGAAACAGCAGGTACCTCAAGTAGCAGTTCCACTAGGTCCTGGGAAAGTCTTTTGGAAGAAGGAAAAATGAAGAGATTTCCCAATCTGTTCCAAGAAGTGGCTAAGGTAGACTCTGTACATATGTCTACGGCAGACTGTACCCTTTTAGATTACTTGGAACGGTTGCTACTTAAAGAAAACGCTTTACGTTATAATATATTGGGTCTTCAGAAATATCTGGATATTGATTTGACTCCTCAGGGTTTAAGATTTGTAAAAAAAACCCATGACACCTTTTGATACATCTGACCCAATAGAAGCGGACTTTATAAAAAGATGTATTTCTGCTCCTCACAAATGTGTTAAGGAACGGTTATTGATTTTGGTGGAAAGAGACAGTATTAAACAATGAAAAGTGAAGGAGGATATTGTGACTGCTTGTGTTACTTTATCTGGACAGTTAGGTGTTTCTCAGTTTGAAGTTACTTTGTTCTTTGAATGTGAAAATAGAAGAAACATCTACAGATATAATAAAAAGAAAAATGAAACTTCAGTGTGATATCAGATTATGATTTTGGTACGACTTTTAGAAAAGCAGCCAATCAGAATCATTCCGGAAGGTATAAGAATACTTCCAGTAAATCTAGGAAAAGACATAACATCTCTTTTGCGTCATCGGATGGTGTAGGTACTTCAGCTGAATCTGATGCAGATAATAGTGATTATCCACCATTACCAGCACCGAAATAACCGTCCTATTTGAAAAATAATTTTTGCGGCCAAGGTAAACAACCAGAGAAACAAACTAATGGACACAAACATCATTTTGATGGAAATAGAGATGGACAACAATACCAACAACAGAGTAAGAGGACTAAATATTGATTTTGAAAAAGTTTGTAGTGTTATTAAATAAACAAATATATATGAGACTCGTGGTTCTATTTTGAATCTGTCAGGAGTCGACTTAAGTGATATAGAAATTTCTGTATTGCAATGTGGACTCAAGTTTATTCCTACCTCTCTCCCCAGAATGCATTTTTTAAAGGCTGAATGTTTTAAGTTGGTTAGGAAATTGCATCTGATTGATCATTATGAGTGTGACACTAATTGTAAATATGAGAATGATTTGCTGAACATGTCTATCAGTGAAGAGGATGAATCAGATCTCTTTTTTTTTCTTGTATTTCCTCCACTGATTCTCTAGATAATTTTAATGCATATTATACATTGGATACAGGGAATGTTTTATATAGAAGTACTTTTAGTCCCTCTTTTTCTAACCAAACTATACAGCAATTTTTGAAAATGATTAATTTTGCAATGGAAAACAGGATGAAGGAGTTTGCCATCGTGAAGAAATATGTATTGTATAATTTGAGTAAAAGTGAAAGGCAAGCCTTATTAAGTTTGAGTAGTATACAAGGTATTGTAATAAAACTTTCAGACAAGGGCCAGAAAATTGTTGTATTGCATTATAAACAATATCTTAAAATGTGCATGGACCACTTGTCTGATGGGAAGGTTTATAAGGTAGTTAATGACAGTGATTTCTACTTGGCTCTTCAAAACTTTAAGGAACTGATTGATAAGGGTTTTAGATTGGGCTATTTTTACTAGTCAGGATGTTAAATATAAATTTGATACTGAGGGTAGCTCTTTGGCTAAGTTTTATTGTCTGTCCAAAATTCATAAAAACCTTAGATTTCCCCCCGGTCGAACTATAGTGGCGGCACAGAATTATTTTTTTACATAATATTGGGGTATTCTTACATTCTTATCTTCTTAAATATGTTGTAAAATTAGACTCTTACATCAAAGATACCTTTCATTTCTTAGATAAATTGAAAAACATTAAATGTGAAGATGGCTATTATTGGATAGTACTAGATGTAACGAACCTTTATACTAACATCACTCATATGTTAGGAATTGAAACTCTTACATTTTTCTGAGGAGATAGTCCTGTTAGTAATTATGTCATAGAATTTGTTTATTTCTGTTTAACTAATAATATTTTTGAATGTAATAATTGTATCTATCAGCAACAACAGGAAACTGCCATGGGTGCGTCTTTCGCACCCATGTATGCTAATTTACTAATGGGCCTTTTTGAAATTGAATTTCTTTATAAATTTAGTTTTTTTATGAATTTTGTAGATGTCCTTCAAGAATGCAACTGCAGTCCTGACATATGGGTTGTCCTGCCTCAGGCAGCCCTTCGGTCGGCCAGATTCCAAAGTCTGGGTCCGGCGTCGGCTGATGTCGCCTCTTCCCCGACGTCAGAGCGGCTGGGGTATAAAAGCATCAGCTGACGCCATCTTCTTCAGTCTTTCTTGCCGCGCGGTGCCCGAAGCAGAAGCAGTTCGCAAGTGCCGGTCGGCCAGCTCCTATGTTTTCAGATACCGAAGTCATCAAAAAGCTAAGTACCCCGTTGGGGAACCTTTTCTTGCCTCAGCCGATGTCAGACAAAACTGAAAAAGTTAATAATTGTTTGTCTTGTGGTAAACAAATACCTCATAAGGCCTTCCATTCTTACTGCCTTCCCTGCCTCGGCCCAGACCACGACGTCTCGGCCTGTGCTGCCTGTGCTTGCTTCAACAAGTGCACACTTAGGCGCCGGGCAGAATTTGCTGAAGACTTTTTTGGGGAAAATTACTCCTATATCATGCCGTCGGAACTTCCGACAGCACATGTTTCCAAAAAACGGAAGGACCGGGACCGACCTTTGCGGCCCGTGACTTCCACCGACACCACGCCTAAGCCTTCCGCGAGTGCATCGGTCTCTTCGGAGGCAGTAATTCAACCGCTCCAGGCCGACGACACCGCTTTTCCGCACACTTCGGTCCCGGAGGTTTCCCCGGTGCCAGTTGTTGTTTTTCCTCCTGAAACCGAAGCCCAAGATTTGCCTGACACCATACCAGTGGACAAAGTTACTCCAGCACATGGGGCAGCTAGGCCTCCTGTGTCTATGTCCATCAAGGCCTACACACGTGCTAAGGCTGCCAGCCAGGCCAAGTCTCACCCTCCTAAATCTTTTTCTCAGACTCCCATCTCAGATAAACAGATTATGACTTTAGCTGCAGATCTAATTTCTTTAATCAGGGGCTCTCAGGCTCATCCAGACAGAGGTTCTCAGCCGCCTTCAGACAAAAGGCCTAGGGTTGAGCAGACAGATACCATTTCTTCAGATGAAGCCTCTGGTGAGTCAGGCCTTTCGCAGATGAATCCATTCCCTCTGCCTCTCCTCCTGAGGATATTTCTTTCGGGGAAATTCTACACTCCATGAGAGAGCATTTTCAGTGGCAGGGCCAGGATTTCTCAGACTCCAGGAAAAGGCTTCGGACCTTCCTTAAGTTACCCCTGCACAGGCCTTTAGCTATTCCCCCAGTGTTAGATGTATTGGATGATGTGTACTCAGACTCCAGTAATTCTCCTGATTCTCTCCCTCCTGCTCCTGTCAAGCCTGACAGATATTACAGGGTTCCTGAAACTCATAAGCATCTCTTTAAGGCCCACTCTGTTGATCTAGAAACTATTTCTCAGGGGCCCAAAGGAGTGGCCACTTCCACGACCAAGAATCCTTTGCCCGCAGACAGGGAAGCTAGGTCCCTGGAGAGGTGGGGTAAGAAAGTTTATACCTCTACCACCCTTGCCATGAGGGCTCTTAACTGTCTTTTTCATATGTTTCAGTATCAGGATTTTCTGATGGATGATTTGCAGAAAAAGTTAGCCTCTCCTTAGCCTTTAGATAGAAAGGCTTTGCAGGATTTGGTTCATAATACTCAGCAGGTTAGCAATCATTTTCTTCAGTGTGGTTATGATGCATTGGAAGCTTCATGTAGGGCAGCTATGACAGGGGCCGTTATACGTAGACATGCTTGGTTGAAAGAGCAGTCATTGCCAGATCATGTTAAAGTAAAGCTTCTAGATGCACCTCTGGAAAAAGACAAGCTATTTGGTGCTAATGCACAGGGTGTGTTGAAATCAATTGAGGAAAAGGCTAAATCAGTACAAACAGTCAAAGATTTCCTCCAGATTCAGCAGGAATTGGCCTTCAAAGAATTGGTCCTTTCCAGACACTGACAAGTTTCAAAGGGTAAAAAGCAGGCGTGCTCGAGGTCGAGGGCAATACCGAGGCTCATAAAGGGGCCGCCAATGGCAACCAACTAATCAGAGAAGTGGCGCAGGGACTTCCACTGCTCCACAGGGACAATCACAATGACTTGCCTTTGACACCGCCGACCAAGGCTCAAAGAGAAGCTCCTTTAGGCGGAAAGTTATACTTATTTTCAAAAAATTGGCACGTTTTTACAAAGGATGGATGGATTTTGAACATAATAGACAAAGGTTACAGGTTCCACTTCCATACCTTACCAACAAGACAAGGCATGCCAAACCTGCCACACAATCAAAGGGCAGAGGCACTCATACAAGTTTCAAAGCTGCTACAAATCAAAGCAATAGAAAAGGTTCCTCCTCAGGAACAAGGCCAGGGATTCTACTCAAGACTGTTCCTTGCTCCAAGAAAAGAAAAGCAATGGAGACCTATACTGGACTTGTCCGCTCTAAACACTTTTCTCATTGTGCCAAAATTCAAAATGCTGACGTTACAGCAACTTCTTCCCATGCTGGGCAAGGGGTCTTGGCTGGTTACTCTGGACCTCAAGGAGGCATACCTGCATGTCCCAATCAGACACAGCTGCAGAAGATACCTCAGATTTCTTGCAGGGTCAGAGCATTATCAATTCTCAGCATTGCCTTTGGCTTATCTACTGCACCCAGAGTATTCACGAAATGCCTGGCATCAGTAATTGCACATTGCAGACTTCAGGGGATACAAATATACCCTTATCTGGACGACTGCCTTATACAAGCGGACAGCCAGCAAGCCTTGATAAGAAACTTGGACTATGTCATTCACTTACTACAGGCTTTGGGATACACAGTCAACATTCAAAAATCAAGACTACTGCCATCCCAACAAATAATTTTTCTAGGAGCCAAACTGGACACAAATTCACAAATGGCTTTCCTCACAGAAGAAAAACAAAAACAATTACCAGATTACTTCAAAAGCCTAGCAAAGCACACCCAGATGACTGCAAGGAAAATCCTGCAGGCCCTGGGTTTCATGGCATCTTGCATTCTCCTGATTCCACTGGCAAGACTACACATGAGAAAACTACAATGGTACCTAAAAAGCCTATGGTCTCAACACAGCCACAACTTAGAAGCAATTATTCCACTCATTCCATGTCTACAAAAGGAATTTTTGTGGTGGGCACAAGCAAGCCAGCTAAACAAAGGCATGCCTTTCAACAAACCTCAAGCAAGCCAAACCATTACAACAGACGCTTCAGATCATGGATGGGGGCAGCACATGGAAGGCAGATGCATTAAAGGGCAATGGGCACCCCGGGAATTGCATCTGCACATCGATCAAAAAGAGATGCTGGCAGTGATTCATGCAATCGAGGCCTTTGGAAAATTTCTTCAACAAGGCCATCTGCTAATAAAGACAGACAACACCACTGTTATGTGGTACATAAACAAGCAGGGAGGCACCCATTCTTACCCCCTTTGCAGACTAACAATGACTCTTTGGGAAAAGTCCCTGAAACTGAACATACAGTTGCAATCCCAGTTTGTTCCAGGCAAGGACAATATTCTGGCGGACAGTCTAAGCAGAAACATTATGGACCCCCACGAATGTATGTTGCATCCAGACATTTTTTCACAAATAGCTCATGCATGGGGAAGGCCGGACATAGACCTCTTTGCCTCACACCACAATCATCATCTGAAAAAGTTCTGCTCAAGGACTCACCATCCTAAGCCTGGAGAATAGATGCTCTCTCCTTCAGCTGGAATTCTCTAACAATCTATGCATTCCCGCCTCTACCATTAATGACCAAGGTATTACTGAAGATCAAAGCAGAACAACCGAAAGGCATTTTGATAGCTCCAGACTGGCCAAGACAGCACTGGTACCCGTTACTAAGGAGCATAACTCGCACCAAACCGTGGCCCCTGCCTCTATGGCCTCTGCTTATAACTCAGCACAATTACAGGACTGTTCATCCAAACCTGCAAACATTGCAACTGGCAGCTTGGAGGGTTACATGACTTCTACCCATATTTCTCTCTCCAAAAAGGTTCAAGAGATCCTACTGGAAGCACGCAGGCCTTCCACCAGAAAAACCTATTTAGCCAAATGGAAGAGGTTCACCATCTGGAATACCAACAAGGGTCAGGATGCATCAGTAATGAACATCCCACAGATTCTAGAATACTTGGCAGAAATGTTTCACAATGGCCTTTCATATTCTTCCATAAAAATACACGCTTCAGCAATTTCAGCAAAATACAACTGTGATCCACCTGTGTTTTCACATCCTTTGCTAAGACAGTTTCTAAGGGGGATAAAGAATATCAAACCTCCAAGAAAACCACCAGTGCCTGCATGGGACCTCAATTTTGTCTTGGAAAAATTAACTCTTCCACCTTTTGAGCCAGCAGCATCTTCAGAATTGCAATTTCTCTCCTGGAAAACAGTTTTCCTGTTGGCAATTACTTCAGCAAGAAGAGTCTCGGAGATACAGGCCCTTATGGCAGTACCTCCATTTCTCATTTTTCATCAGGACAGAGTCTCTTTAAGAACCAATCCTTCTTTCATGCCAAAAGTGATATCCAGGGTTTCTCTAAATCAAACAATTCACCTGCCTACTTCCTTTCCCAATCCTCAAAATAAAGGAGAAATACTTCTGCACACTTTGGACATACACAGACAATTGCGCTATTACTTGGATAGAACAAAGGCCAACAAAAAGTCTGACCAACTATTTGTAGCTTACACTCCTGGAGTACAAGGGACGGCAATTTCCAAACAAACAATTTCAAAATGGATTGGAAACTGCATCAGATTCTGCTACTCTTTCCATGGAAAAGGTGTGCCAGCCAATATCAGGCCACACTCCACCAGAGCTACAGCCACCTCCATAGCCTTTTTAAGAGGGGTGGCTACAAAGGACATTCTAGAAGCTGCTACATGGAGCTCCGTGCATACATTTTCCAAGCATTGCAACCTGCCTTTATATTCCAGATCCCGAGCAGGCTTTGCTTCTGCAGTCCTGCAGGGCATTTTAGCCACACCATCATTATCTTAGATCCTACCACCCCTAGCTTGGCTATGGTATTCAACCCATATGTCAGGACTGCAGTTGCATTCTTGAAGGACATAGTACAGTTTTGTACCTACCATAAATGTAGATGTCCGATAGATATGCAACTGCAGTCAGGTTATCCCTCCCTTCTACCCCTCTGTGATTATCTTTTTGGGTCCACTCCCCCCTTTTTCATATTAGCTGGGGATAGTATTTATGGTGTATCTGTTTATTACTGTTGTGCATGTCTGGAATTTTTTCCATTCTCTAAATTTAGCTTTCCTTGGAGGGCACCTGGCATCTGGGGCAAGAAACACTGAAGAAGATGGCGTCAGCTGATGCTTTTATACCCCAGCCGCTCTGACGTCGGGGAAGAGGTGACATCAGCCGACGCCGGACCCAGACTTTGGAATCCGGACGACCGAAGGGCTGCCTGAGGCAGGACAACCCATATGTCAGGACTGCAGTTGCATATCTATCGGACATCTACATTTATGGTAGGTACAAAACTTTCTTTATTGTGGGTATATAGAGGATTTGATATTTTTATGTAAGGGGGGTGCTGATTTAGCCCACTTTTATAAATGGTTTAAATGTTAATCGATTTCAGTTAAAATTTGATAGATTGCAAATGTGAAAATCAGTGGTTTATCTAGATGTTAAACTAGAAATAAGGGGAAATGCTATATTTACTGGTATACATAGGAAAAGTAGCAGTGATGTTTGTATTCTTGAGAGTAAGAGTTGTCATCCCCCACATACTATACAAGCTTTACCATATAATGAATTACTTAGAGTGAGTAGATTATGTAATGATGCTAATATTTTGGAGAAGGAAATTTTAAATACTTGTGTTGCCTTTAGGCGAAGGGGGTATGATGAAATGCTAATTATTAATTTTGTATAAAAATTGTTGGATTTTTATTCTGGTTGTATTATTCTCTCTATGGCGAATATTAATAGTAGGAGAAGTAGAGCTGTAGTACATGGTAGTAGAAAGGTATATTTTGTAACTGTGTATAACATTCTGAGTCATGAAATAGTAGACATTATTAAATACTGTTGGCCCTATTTGATTAATAATAGGGAGGGTGTAAGGAATTTATATAGGGTTCTGCTTATTTCGTATAAGAGAAGTAGGAATATTAAAGATATGGTAGTACATAATACATTCATGAATCCAGGTGATAAGTTGACTATACGTCCGGCTAGTTGTGGAATCTTCCCTTGTGGAAGGTGTTCGGTCTGTTCTAATATAGTTAAATCTTTTGATAGTATTAATAAAATTAGATTTTTGTCCTACATCTATATATTCTTGCACTACTAAATCAGTAGTATTTGCCCTGTCATGTCCTTGTGACCTATTTTATATAGGGGAAACACAGAGAATTTTTTAGTTGAGACTTCAGGAACATGACAGGGATATTAGAAACAATAATCTTATAAATCCTGTTGCCTTGCATTTTAATCTCAGACATAATAATGATTCTTCTGTTCTAGAAGCTTTTATTTTAGAACAGATTTTAGGTGGGGATGAGGGGATTGTAAAAAAGAAATTGTTATACAAGGAAAGATTATATATTTTGAAATTTAATGCATTGTCTCCAGCTTGTTTGAATAATGAATGCAACTGGAAAGTTTTTCTTTAAAAAGTTTTTTTAAAGTGTGATTAATTGTTTAATTGATCTAATTAGATGTAATTGTGTGTAATATATATATTAGAACTATAGGTTTATTGTATTATTGACTCCTGGAAGGCTTGTTTGTGCCAAGGCGCCAGAGTTTTTTATTAAAAGTTCTTCTTACTTTGATTGGGGTGCAGCTTCTATTTCCTGGCAGAGTAGTTTGTTTTTATATTTTCTTCACTGGTGTTTTTTTTGTGGTTAAGGAGTTTACCTTACACACACAAGGTGCAGGGTTTTATTCTCACATGGGGTAATTGGTTAGGCTTAAACTAACTCACAAGGGCAGTTAGCCTCATACTAATCTATGAACCTATGCTGTGTAAATGAAATCAAGTTTTACTTCACACTGGACAAAATTCTTGTCTCCCCTTTGTTGTTAGCATTATGGTATTAAGCATCATAAGGCAGTGTATTAGTTGTCTTTTGGTCACAGATAATGAACTCTTACTAAACTCAAATAACTTGTTTGTGAAAGGTGCAAATATTTAAGAGATATCGAGGCCTCATTCTCACAAAAAAGCAAGACTATGAGCATTGTATTAACACACCACAAGCTGTGTACCAAACCCTGACACATGATATAATGTCATACAAAGATGCTGTAAAGAAATACTTACCGAAGCTTCCTAAACCCATATGGATTATGTCTCAGCAAAAAGTTAAAATCAAAGATTGCATCATGTAATATCTCACCTTTAAGAAAGAGTCACCATGAGACAAAGGGTCTCCGTTACCTATACTAGGCCACACCACAAACAAAAATGTATTAGTTTTTGGTGGCTCCATCTTGAGACCTCACTCCCAGGCTAGACAAAGAACTGTAAGTTGTCTTTTAGGTGTTTTTCAGGTGCCAGGATTTCAGATGTCTCAAGGGCCCTTGCACCACGCAAATATAGTTATGACATGAGAACGAATGGCATGGGACAAAAAATTCTGAGAGCGATGCAGAGAGAGATATGTCTGAGCTCTATGCATGTCCCAAGTGCAGGCACAAACCTAATACTCAGCAAAATCCTCCTTTCTCCATGAGTGATCCCTAGGTACAAAGAAAAGATGATTGGCTTCAACAACTTCGAAAATAAGTAAGTACTGTCATTCTGTTGGGTTTAATGAAATCTTGGAAAGTGAAAGGATGCCTAAGGAATGAAGAAAATGTGTTTTGGCACCGATTATTAAGAATAAGGGTGATGCGCAGAGCTGTAGTAACTACAGAGGGATTAAACTGATCAGTCACTGCATGAAGTTATGGGAAAGAGTAGTGGAAGCTAGGTTAAGAAAGGGCGTGATGATTAGTGATCAGCAGTATGGTTTCATGATGGGAAAGAGCACTACAGATGCGATGTTTGCTCTGAGAGTGTTGCTGGAGAAGTACAGAGAAGGTCAGAAGGAGTTGCATCGTGTTTTTGTAGACTTACAGAAAGCATATGATAGGGTGCCTAGAGAGGAGTTGTGGTATTGTACGAGGAAGACGGGAGTGTCAGAGAAGTATGTAAGAGTGGTACAGGATATGTACGAGGGTAGTGTGACAGTGGTGAGGTCTGCAGTGGGAGTGACGGATGCGTTTAAGGTGGAGGTGGGGTTACATCAAGGATCAGCTCTGAGCCCTTTCTTATTTGCAATGGTGATGGGCAGGTTGACAGACGAGATCAGACAGGAGTCCCCATGGACTATGATGTTTGCAGATGACATTGTGATCTGTAGTGAGAGTAGGGAACAGGTGGAGGAGACCCTGGAGAGATTGAGATATGCTCTAGAGAGAAGAGGAATGAAGGTCAGCAGGACTAAGACAGAATATATGTGTGTGAATGAGAGTGAGGATAGAGGAATGGTGAGGATGCAAGGTGTAGAGGTGGTGAAGGTGGATGAGTTTAAATACTTGGGATCAATAGTTCAGAGTAACGGTGAGTGTGGAAGAGAGGTGAAGAAGAGAGTACAGGTAGGATGGAGTGGGTGGAGAAGAGTGTCAGGAGTGATTTGTGACAGACGAGTACCAGTAAGAGTGAAAGGGAAGGTCTACAAGGGGGTAGTAAGACCAGCTATGCTATATGGGTTGTAGACAGTGGCACTGACAAAAAGGCAGGAGTTTGAGCTGGATGTGGCAGAGTTAAAGATTTTAAGATTTGCATTGGGTGTGACGAGGGTGGACAGGATTAGGAATAAGTATATTAGAGGGTCAGCCCTGGTTGGAAGGTTTGGAGACAAAGCCAGAGAGACAATATTACATTGGTTTGGACATGTGCTTTGGAGGGATGCTGACTATATTGGGAAAAAGATGCTAAGGATGAAGCTACCAGGTAACAGGAAAAGAGGAAAGTCTAAGATAAGGTTTTTGGATGTGGTGAGAGACGACATGCAGGTGATTGGTGTGACAGAGCAAGATGCAGAGGACAGGAAGAAATGGAAACAGATGATCCGCTGTGGTGACCCCTAACGGGAACAGCTGAAAGAAGATGATGACTGTCATTCTGTTGGGATCTATTGTGTGTGTGTCAGCATGGAACATAATGCTTAGCAGTCCTGCTTACTTTGCAATGGATGGTATGCAACTCTCATTTAAAGGCTTCCACATACTGGTTAAAACCCTTGCTGCCCTCATAGTGCCTTTTTTAGGCAAATTTCAGTTAATGGTCATTCCAACATAGCAAATGTATTGGTATCAAAGCAAGATGCAATCAAGGTGGCTCTGCCCAATGCCAGACGTCTAAACAACAAGCTGCCAGACCTTGAGGCGCTCCATCATTTCGAAGGAATGTATATGTGTAATCACTGAAACATGGTTTAAATGCCCAGAAAGCTCTCCCTCCCGGGGTTAGCACCTACTGTGCCTTCAGACCCAATGGCAGCTGTGGTGATATGTGTATATTTGTCAACGGCAATATCACCTCTAGACAAATTCCCAGAGACCCACAAATGGAAATTATCCAACTCCAAATTACATAAAATAAAATCAACTATCAGTTTATCTCCTGTTGCATGACATGTACCCCAGAACTTCATATAAAGTTCCTAAATGTCATGTATGAACTCCCCATAATTAAGAACTCCATCAATCTAGGAGACTTTCTAACTACTCATGCCTACACCTTCACAATATGATAGGTACAGAAGTTTTTCATCTAATATATAAAAACTCAGTGGACAAGATTGTTACTAGCCCAGCTAGAGGACAAAATATTCTTGACCTGGTACTTGAAAATATTGCATCATCATGCATTACTCCACCAGTAACTTCCTCACTGATTAAGACAGATCATAACTTTCCCTCATGCTATCTAAACTCCATGAAAATCTATGTATTGGAATTCTATGCTGAAGTCTTGAAGTTCACTTATAACAACATTACCCCAGACATAACCTCAGCATATAGATAAATGTACAGAATCGGCAGAACCATCTGGATCCAAATACAATAGTAAATTTAAAAGCAAACCACTCTAGTGGTGCACCGACATAAATAAAATCTACAATAAAAGGAAAAAAAATCATTAGAGTATATAACACACATGCACACACACACACACACACACACACACACACATATATATATATATATGGATTCACTTTATAACCTCGAATTACTGAAATGTCGGATTTCAGTATCTCGAGGCTATAAAGCCGAATGTTAAAAATAGCAAAAGCCCATAATCGTGAATTCGAATATATGTCGAATTCGCGGTTATGACCTTACGCTGCGTAATGTCCGGGATTGTGTTTTGATGGTGCGAGGTGCTGTGTGTGGATGTAGGTGTTATGTCAGGTAAGTGTTTTCTAAGGGTTGTGAGTGGGAGTTAGAGTGTGTGTGAGTGTGCTGATGTGTTTGATGTGTGTGTGAGGGGTCGGAGAATGTGCGTGTGTGAGTTGACTTCTGTTTTGTGTTTGTGCGATCTCGGAGTAGTATATATAAGTAGGGGGGTGTGGGCAGCGCAGTGGGGGGTGAGTTGTGTATGTATGTAGTTTTGTTTGTTTTGGTGTGATGTGGGTGTTGTGTATGGGTAGTATTGTGTGTGCGGTTTTTTCAGTGTTTTGACTTTCGCGTTTTTTTTGTGTCGTTTTGTGGATTTGGTTTTATAGCCTCGAGATACTGAAATTCGACATTTCAGTAATTCAATGTTATAAAGTGAATCCATATATATATATATATATATATATATATATATATATATATATATGTATGTATATATAGATATAGATGACGTGAATGATCTAGAGTGAAGAAAAATATTTGGAATTTGATTAAGAATTAAAAAAAAGACAGATCTATGTCATCCCCACTCTGGGCCAGTAATCAAAGAGCCTGATTCCTCACTACTGGCACTGGAGAGGGGCCTTCACTTGGAACAAAAATGAATACACCCAGTACTTCCAGATGCAGCTCCCTGCATCAAGCACAGGGAACACACTTAGCCCGAGGATTGGGTTTCCCTCCAAGTCACCAGTAAGACTCCCCACTGGCACAGCTATTTAGAGTTGAGACCTTAGTTGAGTGTCCAAGCCAACTTCTTCTCCACTCTGTCTGTGAAATGAGTGTTTCATGTCCCTGCTCCAAGTAGCAGACACACTTTGAGATTTGATTTTCACACACACAAGCACACCTGATAAAGGCTGGCACAGATTTACTAGTTATGCCTTCTTCTGCCCATACCATAAGGTAGTTACATTGCCACTAGACACCCCAAAGTCAGCTACTCTAAGGCTCTTGCAAGAGTACCTAATTATACCGAGTGAAATTAATATTAATCCAAATGGGAATGTTGACCAAACAGCCAGGGTTTCAGGAGTGGCCACAGTGTCACCAATAGATATAAGTACTCCTAAAGATTAAAATATTATCTAAAGGAGCAGCTGCAATGAAAAGTTTAAATATATTTAATAATAAATAAGAAATATTACTAAATATATATTTGCAATAAACACCAAAGTTTCAGACACAGGAAATATTAAAAATAACACAAGTGGACAGGTTCACACAGTTGCAGAAAAAATGATACTTAACTAATCTCACTATATTTTCCTGACTGATCTAAAGAATTAATTTTTCCTGGTTACTTACTAGAGCAAGGCAAGATGAAGTAGGTAAGAGATCCTTCATTGTCAGCTTTCAAAAACGGGGTGCTCCGAAACTTCAGTCTCACATAGTAGTAAACATTATTTTTACTGATGGATTGCAGAATGACATCACATACAATCTGGTCATTTGACTTCTGGTTCCAATACAACCCCCCCCCCCCATTGCTAGAACTGCCAGGATTTAGTACCTGTGTGTCAGAGGCTTGCTAAGATCTGCTGCAGCTCCTGGAAGTCATAAAACAATTTCAAACCTCCACCCTTCCAGAATAGCAATTAGTTCACCCCAGTGGCAATGCAGAAAGCTTTCTAATACAGATTTCTTGTCTCTGGCTGCATTGAGAACTGTAAGATAACATCTTTATGGCCTAGGCCCAGTAATTTAATTTCAGAACATTTTCAAAGTTTGAGATTAACGTCTTCTCTTCCCACATCCTCTGTTAAAATATATACATTTACAATAATGCATGTATATTTCTTTTTCTGTCCAGCAGGGTACACTGTTGGTACATTTTTAACACAATCAGCTTTACAAATACATGTTTCAATACAAGCATCTGTACAAATCAGTTTGATATAGAAATGACATATCATTCTTTTCAAAATTCCAGCTAGCTGTGCTGGCATATGTTACACATCCACTGCCCTACTTCTCCTGGCATAACTGGCAATACCTCACATCATCACAAGATCTACTAAGGCAGAACATGAACTCAGGCTGGCATCTGAAGCCAAGGACAATTAAAATCCTTCTTTACTTATTAGGTTCATAGATTAGTACTAGGCTAACTGCCCTTGCGAGCCATTTTAAGCCTAGCCAATTATCCCTTCTTAGACTCAAACCCTGCACCTTGTGTTTGTAAGGCAAACATCTTAACCATGAGGCCACCCTCCCGACCCTATATTGAATGGCAAAACCTACTTAGACCCAGAGGACATTGGCACTATATTAAATTTAGTGCAAATTTAATAACTGAGCTGACTATCCAAAGCCTTCAAATAAACTGTATCTGTCAACTCCCCATCATCACTAAAAAATATGTACTGAAAGCACTCTACAAGACTAACAACACTTCATGCATACCTGGCAACCCCCTACAGCAAGAATTCTGGACAAAGCCAAAACTAATGGGAAGGCAATGGCCCCCAAATCAGGGACAGATTTTAAATATCAGTCTTAATAACTTAGCATGTTGCTAGTATAACATTTTTTTCATTAATTCTGAATGGTATATATTCCAAAACTTAAATGTCTGGCATTATTTAATTACTTCAGTCCTCAGAGATTTGCCAACCCCCCCCCCCCCTAAATTTTATGACAGGTATACCAAAAATATAAGGCAAAAAACTGTACAGTCTATGCAATTCTGGACAGTTGACAGGTATGCCTCCATGGGTCAAGAAAGCATACCAGACTGTTTGTTAACATGCCCTTGCATTACCTGTCCATAAGTTAGCCTAAGTCTTGTAAGTATCTAGAAGTATACAGCACTGATGATGCCAATCCATAAAAGTGGCCCTACTGATCATAGCAAGTATATGCCCATCATCCTGATGGTCTCATTTTGTAAGGCCATAACACACATTATGACATACTTAATTAACATAAACATTAAAATCTTAACAGGCTGGATGAATCCAGTAAATTTCTTTGAATAGGTAACACAAGATGTTGACAGCACTCACAATGTACATACAGCCTACCTTGATTTGGCTAAAGCATTTGACATTATCCCCAATGCCAGCATAATTAATAAATAAAATGGGTTCCAAATATACACGTGTGTGGTAAGATGGATCACTAATTGTATAGAAGACAGAGCCCACACAGTGCAAGTGGCAGGAGTAGTGTCAAAGCACAAGAAGATGCCAGTGGTTTGCCACAGGGCTCGTTGCTGGGATCACCTTTGCTTGTTATTTACTTCTCTGTCCAACAGACTAAAACTAAGACCTATGGCTAACCAAGTTTCAGATGAGTGCTAACTGGGAGTCATTATCAAACCCCTCTCTGACATAGAAGCCCTTCAGCAGGAACTTATAAATGCAGAATGTATGGAAAATGGGCTTAAATGCAACTAAGAAAAGTAACATTGTCATATTTACTACCCTTAAACCTACGTGCCATTATACACCCATCTCACTTTAAAAAGGAACTTAAACAGCATCTGCTCAACTCCAGTACTTGACCTCTCCTAACCCCCACTTTCAAAGTTCATAACTCCCACCCATTCTACCTAGACTGCTAAAAACATCCCACCAAATCTTTCAAAGTATAAAACAAATACACTTTCTAATCACAAGGTATTATTCATCTCTAAAGATTTTTACATATACAAGGCCTTATGCTGGTATACTAGCCTACTCTTAATCCCTTCTCTAATCTTCCTATTGTATATATATCATACCCCTCTTTTGGCTTTATCTTTAGAGATGGCTAGCAGATGTACCTGGGCCTTGTTTTACCATTATTACACAACTTTCTCATACTGTAGACTAAATGGGAATCTTTTTTTTTGCAAAATGTTAAATGAATGTAACCAACTGTAAATTGTTTTTCTCTGTAAAATGTACACTGAATGAAACTAAATTTATCTTGTATTCTCTGTTAACATGTATATTAAATATAACTGGAGCTTTTCTCCTCGGGTCTCCACTGAAAATGGGTTTCTAACCAGCTGGACTAACCCGGTTAACAAAGGTCAGTAAATAAATATCTATCCCCAAACCATCATTCAGCTTATAGCACTGACAATACCCCATATCAAAATGAAAATGAAGTTGGGGACCTGGGAAACTGGGCTGATAATTCCCTCTCTTTTGGTCACCATGTAGCAATGGTTGTCAGGAAATCCTTCTAATTGGAACAGTTAATTGCCAAGGGAATATTACCCAGATCTGATGATGTTATTATTCCCTTGTATTCACCCCTGATCATCTTAGTTATAAAATATGACACCCTTTATGATCTACCTCAGCAGACATAAGAAACAGCTGAAAATACCCTATCAATTCCTAACAAAGTATAACAAGTTTAACATCCTTAAGCTACCAGAAAAGGATAGAAGAACTATCCCTCTTTTTTTATCTTATAGGGTCCTCAGAGGAAACTTATGCCTTGCCTTCCAACCAAACGGTCCCATAAATACCAGAGCAAAATGCTAGAACAAGGGATCTAAATCTGCTTCAACAAATCAGTAAAACCTGGTGGGGAGACGGAGTCATTATTCGGCATCTCCCTTCCCTCTGAAATAGACTCCCAAATCAGATAAAGCTTCCTTCAAACAGTACCCCCTCTCTTCTGAAATAGACTCCCAAAGCAGATAAAGCAGTGTGATGCAACATCTTCCTTCAAACAGTACCCCCTCTCCTCTGAAATAGACTCCCGAAGCAGATAAAGCAGTGTGATACAACATCTTCCTTCAAACAGTACCCCCTCTCCTCTGAAATAGACTCCCAAAGCAGATAAAGCAGTGTGATACATCTTTCTTCAAACAGTACCTCCTCTCCTCTGAAATAGACTCCCGAAGCAGATAAAGCAGTGTGATACAACATCTTCCTTCAAGCAGAACCTGGATAATTGGATGGGTATTCATAAATTCATCCTAGACTTGTCTGGCCTGGCCCTACTCGAGAGGGGTGGCACAATCTAGCGTGGATCTGGCAATGAGTAATGGTAGCCAGAATCAGTAGTCATTAACTTCCATGATATCCATGAAGAACTACACCTCGGTCATATTCTGCATGTTCTAACAGAATTTGTGTGGCAGTTAGCGCAGAGGTTAAGGTTGCAAGCTTTAATTCCTGTGGTACAGGGCTTGATTCTGTCTCAGTCCACATTTTCCTCCTGTGTGGCCTTGAGCAAGTCACTTAACCAGATATTGCTCCTAGGTCACCCCTGAAAAGGGGCTGTGTGTCGACTGGAACTACCTGATTAACAAATAGGATTATTATTGTTATAGCTCTGACTACAAATCCAGGAAGTCAGTGAAAAACTTGCTTTCTTAGCAGAAAATGGTTTTACCAAGGGCCTGCCAGGTTATTGGTAATTATGCCATCAGATATTGTGTTTTTGACAGACTTTGCTTTAGATCAAGTGACCACAGATAATATGACACAGAAAACAATGATAATCTGTGTTTAGTGCTTGTTTTAATTCTTCTCCAGTTAATTTTGTACCCCTGCTGTTATGGTATCATCTCCAACAGCTCTCCTTAGATTGATTTTTTTTTTTATTTTTTTAGAGCCAGCCTTTTCCATTCTCCTGTCCTTCAACATTCTGTTCTCATTAAAATAAGAAGCATCTCTGATTCCCTGTTGCCCTCATTCATTTACTCAAATGCACGCTTTAATCATGTTTCTTAAAGTTCTCTCCTAAAGGGCCACATTTAAGCTCCTTAAGGATCATCGTATTTAAGCTCTTGTTTACCCCATACAGTATGGTACTCCACTTGTGAGTCACACAGTCTGTGTATTTTCCTCACAGGGTGTGGCCTCCGGAATAGAACACATCTCAACAGTGTCTGAGATGTAAATCAGAAATACAGAATTATAAGGGAAACAAAAGCTACTTTGGCTGGAGTTTTGACAGTGATGTCCATGTGGACTTTATCATCTGAGCAGCTGCAACTTGCAGGTATGACCTCCTGTCTTTAAGTCATGTGATGTGAAGGTTCATCTTTTCTTTAAGAATAACTCTGTATTCTTACATTCTTTTTTTTTTTTCTTTGTCATGGCCCGGAGTGCAATGACATAAATGTCTTTCAGAGATATTGCTGAAGCTCGGTAAAGGTTAAAAGTCACACACACAAAAAAAAAATGCTGGTTTCTTATTTTAGCTAGCAACCTCAAAGAAATCATACATTTTAAGTAACCTTTTATTTGCTAGCTGATATTTTCAGTGGATGACTCCATCCTTTTCAAAATGAAATCTCAGGCCACAAGGTTTAGCATAGCTACAACAGTTTGTTATAGACCCAATTTAAGATGAAAGAAAAGGAATGCAGGTCTTGCTGAGATCAGACAACGGCTGTGAAGCAGGGGTCCTCTCAGTATTGCTAGTGTGTGTCTGTTTGCTTGTCTGTCTGTCTGCCTGCCTCTGTTTGGTTTACTACGTCATGTATTTTGAGGTACCTTCTTCCAGCACACACACACACACACACACACACACACACACACACACACACACACACACACACACACACACACACTCGTACACTTCAGTCTTTACCACATGCTTTAATTTCTGAGACACTGAAGAGATTACGCCACTCTGGTGTAAAATTGACTCATATCTGGGAAATATATGCATTGATATATTTTTTGATGTGTAAGGCATTCCAGTGTTCTAACCAGCTAGTCTTGTGGTTTAACATAGCAGGATTAAGGCTAAAAACTGCTAATGAGCTTCAATATGTTGTCCTAAACCAGATTCCAGCAAATTTCCTCTTGAATACTGAATGACTCCGAATCACGCAGATATGCAGATAAGGCTCCCATGTTTATTTGTGCCTCAAAGTACCTATGACCTTACTCAATTTAAATTGTCCCTGAAAAGAGGCAGTAGTGCCAAATGGATTTACCTAGTCAAATAAAAAAAGCATAATCAGGTTTTGAAAACTCTTTTAATAGCAGTTACTAGAAAACATGCATGCAGATGAGATTATGGGATTAGTATTTTATTTGAAAGAAATTTTGTTGCGCCTTTTCCCAGCTTATGGTCTGTCTACTCTGTATTGTATGTGCATATTGTGCATCTTAAAACCAGTCTTTGAGTCTTGTGTTTCCAAAGATGTCATTTATAATTCTATCATGCAGATGTAGCTGTTCTTCATTGTACTACTTACTTAATTTACAGAAATAATTTTTTCCAACTGCTGGAATTACCAACGCTTTTGGAAGTCAGTTCTGTATAGTTAGTACAGTGGTTTATACAAATCTGTTGGGGTGCTTGCTGTTTTGTTGCAGATTTTAGGTGTTTGTTTTAAAGCTAGAGAGTCAGGATTAATTTCTGATAGCCAATCACTGCTTAAAGCTCGTATGTTCTCTTTGTGATGATAGGTGGGGTTTCTCTAGGTATTTTGTTTTCCTCCCACCTCCACAAAATATGATGACTGACTGATTATGCTAAATATCTTCCCCTACCCTTCTGGGCCATGTCATTGCTGAAAAAGGTCTGTGAAGGCCCACTTGATGACCCAGTAAGTATGCAAGAAAGTAAATAAACTAAGAAGAAACTTCGCAATGTGGAGGGTGTGATGTTCACTTCGTAAATTATGTTATGCACTTAGTTCACTTAATAAAAATCAAACTGTAAAATATAACATCCTTTATTGAAACATGCAAACTAGCGATCCTAGTTGAGTAAATAAATAAAAAAACAATCCTTGTATCGCTTTACCAGAATGAACTATAGGATCGTACAAAAAAAGCACAAAAAAATGACCTTTTGTCGAAAAGACCACAACACCAAATGAAAACATTCTGTTATTATAAGGAGATGGAGGTAACAAAGCCCCCACATGGGGGTACAGAGGGATTTTACCTCCTCATTAGAACAAAATGGTTTAGAATTCTGATTCTTTTTAATTTCTCATCTCTCTCTCTTTCTTATGGAACTGTTTTAAGATACACACCGTCCAGCACACCTTCCTGGTTGTCCATTTTCGTATTTAAACTAGTAAAAAAGGTACTTTTCCATTATCGGGGCAACATGTCTAACACTGTAGCAAGTGAGTGCAATCATCGCACAGCTGTTAGCCCTGATGCGGTTTTCTGAAATAACACGGTTAATCCTTCTAAACTGGTAGTTTCTCTTCGGGGGAGACCCCAAGTGGTAAGTGAAAACCAGCTAATTCGTTCAGATTATTTTCATTCCTTATATGTACGCAACATTGATATAAATTTACTAACGTCTCTGTTTATGCAATTCATCGTTGGGTGTTTTTGTTGAGATATTAATGTTAGTACTAATAAATCCAGGGGTCGTGCAATCGGTAATAAGGCTACAGTAAATTCTTGATTTAGGAAGGTGAAGCGTTTTAATTTTTTTACACATGACATAATACGTCGTAAACATTTAATGCCGACGTAGTTGTTAAGGTACGAATATTTCTAAAGTAGGTAGGACTTGCAGCAGTTAGAGTTGAGGTTTGGCTGATGTGGAGCGGACCTTTTTGCAGGGTTTATGCATCTGGTGTGACTTTTCTTGAAACAAGACTAGTACTTTCAAATGTTTCTTGGCAACAGTAGCTGACGGGAAAGCGAAGTTTAAATAAGTGAAAGTTATTTATTGCATGTATTTCAATATTTGAGCATTAAAATTTATAGTAATGGCCTTGTAAATTGTAGTAGGGGTCAGAGAGAGGATTTTGTTCTTATTTTGTGGAGTTAGAAAGTTTCTGTATGTTTGATCTATATAGTTAACATAAAGGAAGTCTCTGTAAATTATAGCTTTCCACCTTTTAGCACCATGAAAATCTTGACAAAGTCCAAAAAATAGGGACAGATTTTAAATGTTGCTCTTAAAAAGTTGCTTGAATAAAGGTCTTGTTTTACCATACATTTTCAGGCGGATTTAAAGTTTGACATTTCATAGATTCATAGGTTGGTACTAGGCTATTGGCCCTAGGGCCTATACAAGCCTAGCCATAACAATTCCCTGGCTATTTCTTCCCACACTATTTACTTCCTGGAACCCTGTCTTGCAGGGTGACTGACATGATCCCCGGGGTGAATTTCCTTTCTCCCATCCAATCGTCAAGTTTCCTTTTGAAGAGGGCCAAAGAGGCGCTCTGCTTGACATGTATGGGCAGTCTATTCCAGAGTCTGGGGAGTCTCTGGGTCAGGAACCTATCCCTCCAGCATGTTTTGTTTATTGTGATGACAAGGTTTAGATCCCTGGAGCATGTGGCTCTGAGGGATTGGGATTTCTTTAAGTGTAGCATGTCCAACAGCTCTGGGTTTGACATGGCCTTGTATGTTGAGCAGCGATCGCCTCTGAGTAGACGATATGCAACAGAGTATAGCTGGAGTTTTTTAAGGCGGTCAACATAGGGCATCTGCTTTAAGCCTGTGATTCTTTTAGTGTGGTATTTCTGCGGCCTTTCCAGTTGTTGCAGGTGTCTTGAGAGGTACATACCAAATGGGGCCTTGTATTCTATAATAGGTCTAATGAGGGATGAGTACAGTGGGACAATGACCTCCTTTTTCTGGATGAAAAGCCCTTAGTGATGAGGTCTGCCACATAGAAGAATTTCCTGACTGTTGTGGCAATGTGGTTATCGAAGGTGAAACCACTGTCCACCTGTGTCCCTAAGTCTCTTCACACTTTCGATGTTTAGTGTACTGCCACCTATGTGGTAATTCACGGGTACATGTTTTTTCCCAAAGGGGATAACTATAAATTTCTTGGCATTGAACTTGAGCCCATGGCTCTGGCACCAAGCATCTGTTTCTGTAAGGCCCTTTTGTAGAGTATCCACATCATTTGGAGATTCAGTAATGGCTCCCAGTTTGCAATCATCTGCAAACTTTGTTAGCCAGAGTCCCTTAGTATCAGCCTGTACTTCAGAGAAGTAGATGCCAAACAAGAGTGGTCCCAGGACAGAACCTTGAGGTCTCCACCTTACCCTCGTCCACGGCTCTGGAGACTGATTTGAAGAAGTCAGTCAGGTTCAGGAGACAAGATCAGCCCTTCACGAACCCAAACTGGGTGGGGTCCAGTGTTTGAAGGTTGCAAAATTTCCCTCAAAAGTCCAGAAAACCACAAATTTTATAAGGAATGGTCGTAAGTCGGGCGAAAATCTGACTATTCTGTGAAAATCTGGACATTTGAGAAGTATGCTGTAAAAGATGGAAAGACTTCAGGGCTAAAAGCTGTGTGATGATTGCGAGTGCCTGCTACCACATTAGAAGTGTTGCCCCGATAATGGAAAAGTACCGTAAAAAATAATGGTAATTTGCCTTATTGAACTTGTGTTGGTAATGCTAATACAGTCTTTTTGTCACTATCTTTTCTACTTGCAATATCTGTTATATACTATTTTAAGAATTAAGATAAACTATTTAAGTTAAAATATTTAAATGAAAATTTTTAAAGTTGAAACACTGAATGTAAAAAGGATTAGCAGTGTATATTTTGTGCCAACTCTCTATCCTTCTCCTTCCTTGAACTTTGTTTAATATGTTTACTTTCTTTTTGAAACAGTTGCCATGTGTCATGCTGTGGAAACTGATTTATCTTGACCTAGGAGCTGGAAATGGTGTGCAGATTTGTGGGATCCCCTTCTAAAGAGTAGCCCGGCTCCACCATGGATAAACATTTTTCATACAGTATTGGCTTTGACATTCTGTTTTTTTCTTAGGTGACATTTTTATTTGGCTGTAATATGGATGCATTTTAATTTATTTTGCTGAGATTTTCCCAGTACAAACATCATAAACCAAGAACGACTGCCTGTCTGGCACCAGAAAGAAATGGTTATACACACAGAGCATACAGTCGCTTTCTCCCAAATTAGTGCTGGATGGTCAGCTGCTGCTCCCTAATTACAAAGACAGCATTGTAAAATACCATCATTTCTATGCTTGATTGAAAAGCATATAGTAGAAACATAAATGAGCTTTTATCTTTCAGAAACTAGATCTGCTGAACCTAGCAAGTATTTTACAACTCCACTCCACCCCCACCCCCACCATATTTCAGTACTTTGCAAACCACGGATAATTTGCAGTTCTGTTCAGTGTAGTATAGATCTAATCTTATTCTCCAGACTTTCAGCAAAATACATCTGTACCAGCTGACACTACTGTATCATCTGACTGGTTAGTTACAGTCCACATGAGCATTACTCATTTATAACTTCTGATATTCCCCTTCCCATGAAGACTGTGTGCACGAAGCTTCTTCATGTGTCATAGTCTATGTATCACCCTCTTACCATGTACCCCAGATACAAAGGCATGTGCATGCATTCATGTATGCACATACACACACACACACACACACACACACACACACACACACACACACACACACACACACACACACACACACACACACACACACACACATATGCATACGCACAGACAGACAGACACACACACACACACACACACACACACACACATATGCATACGCACAGACAGACAGACACACACACACACACACACACACACACACACACACACACACACACACACACACACACACACACACAAGGATGTGCACACAGTTACTTAATTCTCTCTACTCCGTGTCCATCAGAAAACCAGTCCTTGACAGCTTCAGCCATCATGGCACTATTCCCTGTCAAATACCTAAGTGTCAATAATTAACCGTAATTAATTCCTGTATTCTTAATCCCCTTATTAAACTTACTGTTGAATACTGTGCCCCTTTTAGAATGTACCTAAACCAACTCAAAGGATCCCAAAGGTTTCTGACGCAGAAGATTCTTGACCTGCACAAGCTAAGCTAAGCTACCCTGAAAATCTAAAAGCTCCATCCCTCTATCTCGTCTCCTGTTGACTTCTGACGTATGATCTTTGTCTAACTTTGGAGCACTAACCCTCCCTACCCTTTTCAACCTCTTCTACTTTTGCAGAACTAACTGTCTGCCTAACACTTATGTCAGCGACTTCATGGCCATCACAGTAAGATCAACAGCACCTGCTGACATGGCATATATAATGCAGCACATTCCCTGCTGTTGAAATAAACTCCCTTTACATGTCAAACAAAGTAACATCCTATCTATTTTTAAAAAAGAGTTTACAATTGGATGGGTGACCGCTAATGTGGAACAGACTCCCCATCTACATAAAACAAAGTTCATCCCTGTCCATATTTAAGTGCAGATTGGCTCTAAGGAAGGAAAACAGAATATTTATCCCAGGACTGTCCCTTGTACTACTACTGGATGGAAGCAGCTCCTAAATGCTTTTTCCATGAATTGGTACCCTCATATTATCTGTGGTATTATCCCAGTTAGTATTATTAGGGGTAATATATAATTATTGACTATATGATGGGTAAGGCCAGTCTGTAACTAAATGACATAGGTTGATTTGAGCATAAAAAGTGAAACTGGCTAGGCATAAAATGGCCCACAAGGGCAGCTAGCCTAGTGCTTCCTATGAACCTATGAGACTGCAAATACATTTATTTAGTTATTTACATTTGTTTACTGGGAAATTCCGACTGGACACAGGTCCTTTTTCAGCAGAGGCCCGGGGAGAAAACTTCCAGGTATACAAATAGTGTTACAGTAGTGATCGTGACAAACAGTAAAATTACAGAGCAATTAACATGATATATGGAAATAATCTTACCAGAGATAACTAATATAGTCTCAATACCAAAGGGTGTTGTAGATAAGCTTCTTGACAACCCTTCAGCTGAAAGTTTAGTATGAACCTATGAACTTAAGCCCTTAGGGTGCAAGTACCTCTTTTTAGAAGGGGCTTGGCTGCACTATCAAATTACATAGAATTTGCAAGACGGAATTAGAAGCAGGACTGCAGGTGAATATCATTAACATCCCATTTCAGTAGTCCTTTCTGCTATATATACACCTTTGAGGGTTCTGTATAAATTAGCAGAAACAAATGTAAAGTTTATAATCAGCTTCCACCAAAAGAACTGGAATGCAGAACTATCTTTTCTGGCAAAGGTAAGTCCTGTTGTACCTTAGCTTAACTCATACCTCTCAAGTTCTTAGTGCAGGAAATCTGAACAAAGTCTGAAATAATGGTGGGACAAAGGCCCAGAAATATGGACAGATTTTAAATATTGCTCTTATAAACTTAGAAAGTTGCTAGAATACTTGTGTTATGATGCATTTTCTGAAGGATATGAAGTGTGACACGAGTGAAACTCAAATGTGTGTCATTATTCTGTGACTTCAGTTCTCGGTGATTTGCCAGAAAGCCACAAATTCTATGAGAAATATACTAAAATATTAGGCAAAAATCTGGACAGTTTTGCAGAGCAGGGAAGCATGCTGCCTGCAGAACAGTTACAAGCCTACATTTCCACCATTGCCACATGTCATTTCTTTCTTTTAGGAATGAAAACACCATCAGTTTACAGGCTGAAATTAACAGTTGGCATACTGAACAGAAACTTCAGATTTTACATTAAAAACAAACTTTTATTGCCAGTAAAGAAAAAAAGTTGCAGTCCTTCAGTTTTTGTGACTGTGTTTTCAGTCTTTGGCTGCAACATTATTCCAGGCTGTTGTCTGCTTTCTTTCTCTCTCTCTCTCTCTCTCTCACTCTGTTTTTTTTTTAATACATTTGTTAACTGGGTAAGCCCACAGGATACAACCGCCCCTTTTCGGGGATAACCCTGCAGCAATGTCTGGTTAACCGATTCTCAGGGCCATACAGCAGGAAGTGCAAGAAATCAAACTCTGTACCATGTGATTACAGGAAACAGGTCAGAGCCTTAATCCTTTTAGTAACTACCAGATACTTCTCTCCTGAATAGCATTGCCACCTTTTCAAATGCCCAAACTGGGACATTTTTTGTAGAAATGTGAGATTTTGCAGTGCAAAACATACTCACGGTCAGTGCAAAGGACAAAACTTAATTTTTTTGCCAAAATAAAAGCTTATTTTTGTAGCATTTGAGTTGTTTATTCTATTTCATATAATGGGCCGAGGTGGTGCAGTGGTTAACGTTGTTGCCTCACAACAAGAGGTTCTCCCATTCGATTTTCGGCTGGAGCGCCTTCGGTGTAGAGTCTGCATGTCCTCCCCGTGGTTAAGTGACGTTAAAGATATGCAGGTAGGTGCGTGCATGAATGGGTGTGCCTTCTTTGAAGGTTGGTCGTCGGGCTGGCAACTCGGCACCATAAAAATCTACTGCCAATCATTAGCGGACCGGAGTTCCGTTGTGGCGACCCCTAACTGGGAAAAGCCGAAAGACAATTATTATTCTATTTCAAATAATATTTATGTGTTCCAGATACAAAATAACTGTTTTATGCAACTATTAAAGAAAACTTAAGAAATAAATTTTATGTTAAAATCTTAAGACATTTCCATTTTTAGGTGTTTGTTTTGCAAGACACAACTGCCCAAAGTGGGACTTTCCCTCACAAAGAGGGACAGGTGGTAACCCTACTCCTGAATTGCAAGGTTTTTTTGTCTCTAATCATAACAACTTCTGAAACCTAATCATATTTGCAGTAGAGTTTTCTTTGTAACTGAAGTGCTCGGTCACTGCTATATTAACTTTCTGCTTAAGGTGCTTTCTGGGCCCAAACCTGTATTTCTCTTGTTTTCTGTTAGTGAGGTCTCCTTTCTTCACTAACTTCGATAGTGATATCCCTTGACCTCTTCTGTCTCTAGGCCCAGTGCCCTGTCTTCGTCTGCTGTGAAAGACAAACAAAATTGTCTCTCTACTCTAAAATTTGCCTTTTATAAGAGGATTGCCATACCTCAACTCAGATAAGCTTTGACTCCTTTTACAGATCAGGTCCTTGTGTTGCATTTCTGACTGGATCATTATAGTACTTAACCCCACCCCACAGCTGTAATCATGGGTTATGAGTGACTCTGTTGGCCAATCAATATATGCTAGTCCACCTTCATCCAGAGGCACTTTGAGGCAAAAGAGCCATGGCTACCCTAATCTGCTATCCATCTAATGAATGCCTATTCCTTACTGCTTCAGCATGTCTGACATTTTCTGAGTTCTCAGATGTTAGAAAGCTACATCTACTGGATTTTAAAATTCCTGTATCTTGAATCACAGATTCTGAAACCTGACCATAGTTGCAGATGTTTCTTAGACTCTGGTCATCCACGGTATAAGAAAAAACAGCTACGAAAAAGTTATTTGCATTATAACTTGGCTTTGAGTGCTTTTGACAAAAGCCTTTCCATTTTTTTTAAATATTACTAGTGTAATGGCTGACCTTTGTTCTTGTTACACTTTCTGAAGAAATGCTGTCATCCTGTTGATATCTCTATGGGACTTTTCAGGGGTACTGCAAAGATGCATTCTTCACCACTCACAGCAAACTTTACCTTCCAAAGAGAGTCATGTTTTTAGAAAGCTCTTTATATCATTCAGCTGTTTCTAAAAGTTGTGTATTTCATTGCTCCTGATTTCATACAGCTGGCTTGAGCACACCACGCTGTTTAACGTATGCTTCAGACTGTTGAGACATTAAATGTTGTTTTACTTGATTAGGTTTATTCTGGAGTAGTGAACTGTTTGTGTTGCTATTTACTTTGCACTGTTGGTGTGATCTGCACTGTTTTCTTCTGTGTTTGTATGGTTAATATTTTCCAGCTGAGCACTGGCTACTTGGCCTTGCTCCATTTGCTTCTAACTTGAGTAATTTGGCAGCCAATGCTGCTTCCTGATGACTATGTTCCCTAATCAGTCCATTCCCTGAGCTGGTGCTCCTTTCTTCTCTCCTAAAGAGGAGCACCAGGTCCTAACACCTTATGCCGTCCCACTGTATGTGAGAACTAAAAAAAATATAGGGTCTGTTCTCTGCTCTGGCACTCCTTCCCTCTTAAGGAACAGCACCAGATCATAGCACCTTCCTGATGTGCTGCCCACCATCACATTTATGTGAGGACGAAAAAAAAATGCATCTACTCATTGCCCTCCAACACATTGCACCTGGGGCAGTTGCCCACTTTACCTCATCCTACCTATGCTTCTAGGTACTACCCACTGGGGACGGAACCACCACAGACTTCTGCAGGTTAGGAAGGAAAGAGAAAACACAGAGTGGAGCAACATGTCAGTGTTACCTGTGCTGTCTTGGTATGCTGGGGATTGTTTGGTAAGCCCTAACTGGATTAGGCTACTTGGCTGTAGTGTCAGTTATCTTATCCCAAATGCTGAATTCATTGGCTGTCTGCTATGCAGTTACAACACTACTGTCATCACCAGTGTAGTATTAGCTCAGTAGCAGACACACTCCCCTCCCCCCAGCCAGTCACCCAGGTTCTGTTTGAAGGATGGTAATGTATTACACTGCTTAACCTGCAGAGGCAGTTTATTCCAGAGAATGGGAGATCACTATATAATGTTCCATCACAATATATTTATCTGCTGGTGAAGCTTTAGATCCCTGGTTCTGCTGTTCGCTAATTTATAAGGCTTGCAGGGATATAGGCGATCAAGGACCACGCGGTCTTTAATGGTGTAGTAGGTGAGACACAAATTGCGCCTTAAGAGTCTGAGATACTTGAGCTTCTAGCTTCTCTTGATAGCCCTGATATTTAAGCCTGAAATCTTGTTAGATAGAAATCTTTGGAACTTCTTCCTGATGGGGACATTGTACACTATAATTGGTACAAAAAAAGCGATGAATATAAGACAATGATGACATCCTTGATCTGAGTGGTATACCCTTGGCTATTAATTGTACTACATAGAATGATTTTCGGATTATGGCTGCCAAATTATGCTGTCAGCCAAGGTATCCAGATTTCTGACTACATTTTTGTCTAGTAATGCAGTGATTGTTGATTATACTATAGTTTGAAGACAGGGGCTGTCTGCCAGACAAAATGATGCTACAAATTTTCACATTTAATTTGAGCCCATTTTTAGTACACCAGGTATTAACTTGGTAAATTCTCTCGGAAGATTCCAATTGTCAAGAGTCAGAGGGGGTCTTGACAATAACATCCAGTTTGCAGTCATCTGCAAATTTAGTTAACCAGAGGTCCTGGTTCTCAGTTTGGAGATCAGAGAACTACTTGCTGAAAAGGAGTCCTGCTACATTGCCTTAGGAGACTCTGCTGGTTGCCTTCATACTTTTAGATCAGGCACCGGACACATGAACTATTTGGGTTCTGGCTTTGAGCCAGATTGCCATCCATCTTACCACATAAGATCTATATTCAAAGCATTAAACTTACTTAGAATGGGGGGTGCTGGTTTATTATACCAGCACAGGGTGCTCGTTGAACAGTTTGTATGACCTTCCCAAAGATGTTAACTGAATATGAGTAGGATCTTCCTTTAATAAAGCTGAATTGTTGAGATTTGTTGATATCATAATTGTTGTAATTAGTTATTTATGTTGTTTATTGCATTTTATTACCATGATAGTCTGACTGTGCAGTAAAGACCCTTTTCATCAGAGGCTGTGGAAGAAAAGCTCCACTACAATATTGTAAACGTTTACAATAAGTAAAAAAATTACACAAGGGGTAACTTAGTCATAATACTGTGCATATAAATCGCTAGCTGCTTTAAATTGCAAATGTAATAATAACTAGAGGAAATGGACTGTAGGTGTAGCTTGAAAATTTTAGATGTACATACGAAGAGAAATGAGGGAAGAAGAAATGTGTAGAAGGAGATGGGAGAAGGGTTTAGGTAAAAAGGATTAGTGTACAGTAGGTGTAGCAAAGAAGGAAAGCAAAGGAATAAAACTGGTGCAGGAGAGAGATGAGGGTAGAACAGATTAGTGTGCAACAAGTGTGAGAAGAAAGTGCAAGGAGAGAGTGGTAGGCTAGTGGTAAAATAGATGACAAGTTATAAAAATGATCAAGTAAGGAAATTACTTAATTTTGTGGGATGTTATGTATTTGGTTATGATACATTACATACCTTTCCAGATCAGACTAATAGGGCTGATGGGTCTTGAATTACCAGGGTCCATGGTGGAGCCATCCTTGTGAAGTTGTATCACCAGTGTGTTGTTCCATGATTCGGGAACAAGGGAACAAATCCTGTGGCTGATCTTAGGTTATACAGTCTGTGCAGAGGTTCAGCAAAGACATGTGTAGCACTATTTATTAAAAGTCCAGGTATATTGTTATATCCCATGAAGAAAATACTTTTGGTGTTTGATAGTAGCTTCAGAACATGTTCCTTGATGATAATAGGGTGTATAAGGGATATATGGAGTTTACACTAAACCTTTTTGCTAGTATATTGGTAGTTTATTGGGTCTGAGTGGATTTCCCATTTAGTATAAGTTCTGAGCACTTTAGAGTCCTCACCACTCTACTTATATTTCACTTTTACTTTGACATGCGTGTTTCTGAAACTGCATACCAGTGTCCATACCTCTCAACCTGGAAACATCAAATATCTGGACAAGGCCCATGTAAAATAGGTACAAATCTGTATGCTGATTAACATAAAATTTGCACACATAATTACGTAAACCCACCCACTCCAATGGAATTTGGGATACAGACTTTTAAACGGAAACTGAAGAACAGACAACCAAAATATGGCACCAGAGTCCTCCTGCAGCCATTCCAATGCCCTGTTGCCTGGCTATTTCATCCCATTTACCATAAACACTAATGTGCATCTTGCTTTACTTCCTTTTCTGATCCATACTCCCAGGCTCCAGAGACTTCCTGGCATGGTACCACTGTATCCAGTATCTGAATGGATACAAATCCAAATACATAAATTACTTGAATGGTAAATTAAACTTTAAATGCCTTGTATACACCTTTGTCTCCATATTTTTTTATGTCTTTAAATAATAGCTGTGCATTTCAGCATTTCCTTTGTTTTCTCATTAGCTGTTTTCAGCTAGTCCAGCAAGCACTAGGAACCTGCTAGAAGTGTCCTTTTCTGTGGTCAGCAAAGCTTAAATACAACAGCATCAGCACTGGGAGAACTGCTTCTTTTCCAGTTTAGAGACACAGAAATCACTAACATGGACATGACAAGGTTAAACATTTAAAGCTATTCAGATGGTCTTGGAGGAGGATCAGTTGTAAGTAAACCTTAAAAGTGATATGTAGTGTAATGAATGCACACTCATACAGCCATGGCCTTACATTATTGGCACCAGAAATGAAACACACCTTATCAAAAATGAATGAAATGACAGCAAAAATATTTTAGTAGGAAAACTATCTGCCTCCGTGAGATAAACAGATTGTTGTGATGAGAGTCTAATGTAACGTTTACCACATGCTTCCTAGTGCAGGCAGACACACTAGTGAAATAAACTGGATCCGCTACAATGAAATAATTTGTGAGAAACAGACACATGAATCAAAGCATTTAAAGTCTTCTTATCCTACTATCTGTACATTGAAAAAACAAAATGTGCTTACCTGATGTATAAGCCAGGGCCTGATTTTTGTCTTTCTAGCTGTACTAGGATACCATACATGAACTTCTGCTACAATGCCATTTCACTAAAAGGGTATAGAGTGAGCTTCTACACTGTTCAATATCCAGAAATCCGCCACTAAAATATGTATTTAGCATTTAGTAGCCAAGCAAATCTGTTTTATCAGTGATGGCTCATTTGCAAGTGATGACTCTGATAAAAAACAACCAATATAATAACATGAAAGTCAGAGATTTAAAGACCATTATCTAAAAAATACAATGCAAATATAAAAACATCAGCTGAAAGTGTGTAAAATTCATATTTAACAATTACTTCACACACACACACACACACACACACACACACACACACACACACACACACACACACACACTACCTTAGACAGATGCCAGCTGTGCAGTAGAAGACCAGAGCGTGTTCGTATACTTCTCCAGCTCGCACTCAGGAGCAGGAAAAATAAATATCCACGTTATCCACATTCCACTCAGCCAGACTTGCAGCAGCAGGAAAAAGTAAAGCATACCAATACCAGCTCGCACTCTAGTTGCTGGCAAGCCAGATTTCAAACAGCCAGTCTGCCAGAAAAGCCCTAGAGCTCAATTATGACTGGCTGATGGTGCTGACGTCATCACGCCAGCCAACCAGGAAAGCCCTAGAGCTCAATTACGACTGGCTGATGGTGCTGACGTCATCACGCCAGCCAGCCAGGAAAGCCCTAGAGCTCAATTACGACTGGCTGATGGTGCTGACGTCATCACGCCAGCCAGCCAGGAAAGCCCTAGAGCTCAATTACGACTGGCTGATGTGGCTGACGGTGCTGACGTCATTGCGTACAGGATGACATCAGCTCTGAAAGAGTGGAATATTTTAAAAAAACCTGAAAAAAATCGGAAATGAAGGGGTGCCATTCGGGAATCGTGGCACGCCATTATTTGGACCCCAAAACTCTATAAAAAAACGAGTAATTCGGGATGGTTGGGAGGTCTGCCAGTGTCAGATATTTACAGCTGTTCACTGAACTGCTTAGTCTCTATAGAAGCAGTGAACACAGTTTTATTAACAATTTTAAAAGCTTTTTTTGTATTTTTATGCTTTTAATTTTTCCGTTACAAATAATTCCACACAAAACTTCATTAGGCTTAGTACCAGCTTTCTACAGTAACAGAGAGTTGGTACTTTCAATTTCTTGTTGAACACCAGTTCAGAAAATTTTGGGAATTTGCCAGATTTCCAGACCAGTATAGAAACTCTACCGTTGCTTTGTTTATTTACTCTTTCAGCAAAATTTCTTGTTAAGATACACTAACCAATCAGTGTTTCAGTGATCTTTTGATTTCATTGAACTTCCAACACAGCTATGTATTTTAACAACCCCACATACTCTGTTAGCAATAGCAGCGTTTAAGTTTTTCTACACGGTTGATAAGCACTTGTGTAACCCAGTCATGTATTATATTGTTTCCTTTCTCATTGTATAGTCTTTTCACACATCACAGTTATTAGTAATTTTATATCAGCTGGCAACAATGTTATTAGTTCATAACTTTATACAGATATATTAACACATTTTTTTACCAACAGTTGTTACTGATTATATTCTCATTACTGCATTATTCTGCATATTTAAAGCACAGTATTTCACAGTTTGATTTCACAAGTTATAATACGTTGTACTTCATTTATTTAATTTCCAAAAGCATTCTTAACATTTTGCTTATTTTGAACAATATGGGCAAAGACTTGCAAGCACTATGAGATACTAGCCTGTATGATATGTTTACTCAGACTGCTTCTAAAATGTGTATCAGATAACGGAATTTCTCATAGCTAGGAATTAGCATATTTAAATATCTATGCTACATGTACTCTATACTGTCCTTTGCTTTAGTTAAAAAGTATGCTGATTTTATATATGTGTAATAAGGTAGTGCAAATTACTTCCACTGATCCTATTAAACATGATTTTTTTTTTTACTTTATACTAAGCATGTCATGGGCTTTTACATCAAACAAAATCTTTTTGCATTCGTTCAAAATACACCTCAGCCCCATGTACAAAATTGTAAAAAAAGGAGGCTGATGCCAATGCAGATACTTCCAAATGTGTTACCAGTAGTAAAGTAAGAAAAAGAGAAAATGTGATGCCATAGATTCCTTCTCTAGTAGTCATAGCAGTCCTGATGCCACAGATTCCTTGTCTAATGGTAATAGCAGTCCTTATGCCATAGATTCCTTGTCTAGTAGTCATAGCGGCCCTGATGCCACAGATAAACTGCCTATTGCTCATAGCAGCCCTAATGCTACATACACATTGTCTAGTTGTCATACCAGTCCTGATGCCACAGATTCCTTGTCTTTGTGGTCATAGCAACCCTGATGCCACAGACTCCTTGTCTATTGGTCATAGCAGCCCTGATGGCACAGATTCCTTGTCTAGTGGTCATAGCAGCCATGATGCACAGATTCCTTGTCTTTGTAATCATAGCAGCCTTGATGCCACAGACTCCTTATCTAATGGTCATAGCAGTCCTGATGCAACAGATTCCTTGTCCTTGTGGTCATAGCAGCCCCGATGCCACAAACCCCTTGTCTAGTGGTCATAGCAGCCCTGATGCCACATACTCTTTGTCTAGGGTCATAACAGCCCTGATGCCACAGATTCCTTGTCGAGTAGTCATAACAGCCTTGATGTAGAAACTATTTCTACCCTCACCAAGACATTTCCCAATAATAACCCAACTGCTCTACACTCTCCCCCTTCTAACTCACCTCATCTGTTTGAACTCAAACCCATCTCCAGTAACTTTATAAAAAAACTTTTGTCCAAATTTAAACCCTGCTCTAATGCTCCCGACAATATTCCCTCTTCCTTCCTAAAATGTGCTGCGGATGGCATTGCTCTCCCAATCAGAATCATTATTAACCAATCCATAAAAGAATCATACATCCCCAAACTCTGGCGCTCAGCTTATATTCTTCCTCTTCATAAAGGAGGCAAAAATACCAGCATCTCAAACTTTCGCCCCATTGCTTTTGCTTTTCCTGACCCAAAACAATCTTCTCACTCCTACCCAGCATGGCTTCCGTCCAGGCCATAGCACAATAACCGCTGTACTCTTTCCTAAAAACTGTCAATCAAGCCCGAGATTCAGGCCACTTAGTTTCTACTGTTTTACTCAATCTGTCTAAAGCCTTTGATACTGTTTCCCACAAGCACCTTCTCTGTCATCTCTCAAACCTTAATCTCTCACATAATGCTTTATCCTGGTTCTCCAGCTATCTAGCAGACAGATCTCAGGCAGTCAAATGGAAGAACTCCATCTCTTCCTTCCTACCTACCCCAACTGGCGTACCACAGGGATCCATCCTTGGGCCAATGCTTTTTAACATCTTCATCAATATCTTTCAAACTGCTATTCCTGATGCTAAAATCATTCAATATGTAAACGATTCAACCTTAGTCTGCTCTGCCTCAAATCTCTCTGAATTGCTGACTAAAACCCAAACTGCCTTCTCAACAATTGGAAACTGGATGCACCAAAACCACCTCTCTCTCAACGCAAATAAATCAACAATTCTACTATTCCCTCCCACAAAGACCCTCTCCTATGATAAAAACAACTTCAAAGTCTATAGTCAAACCAACTCACCTATAGAAGTGGTCCTGTCTGCCAAACTACTTGGCATTACTGTAGATGAACACCTCAAGTTTGATATTCATATTCAACAAAATATTAAGAAAACCCACCAAAAGCTAGGTATGCTGTATAGGAATAATCACTTTCTCTCCAACTCTGCCAGGCAAACCTGGGCCTCGACTTATCTTCTTCCTTCCTTATTATATGGAGCGCCTCTCATAACCAACCTGTCCTCCTCTATCACCTCTAAATTAGAAAACTGCTATAACAAAATCTCTAAATTTGCCTCTAAATCTAAAAATACCACCCATCACTGCCTAACCCTACAATCCCCAAATTGGCTTGAACTCCCAAACTACCTAGACTATTTCCAACTCACTATTGCATATAGACTCATATTTCACCCATCAAAATGTCCCACTCTAACTAACTAACATCCAACTCTCAACAGAGCTCTCAGATCTGAAAATCAGAGCTTAATTACTATCCATAAACCTAAACGTCCTGCTGGTCAACTTCTCCTATCTTTCTCACAAGGCAAAAAATGGAATTCCCTTCCCTCCACACTAAGAACCATACCAAACTCAGAAAACTTCAAAACCCAACTATTCAAACACATGTCCACTAAATGGAAATGTACCTGCCTTCACCCAACCTAATCAAAGGGGTTTCTCTCTCTGGTTCCCAAGCTCTACAACTCTCATAGTTATCTTCCTATGAGCCTATTTAAGCTCTCAACAATTTCTGTAGCTTCTTTCTAAGCTCTCAACAACTCCTACAGCTACCCTCACACAGCCCGACCTTGTAAATATTGTAAATAGCATTCTACTGTTGATGTGTGTATGTAAAGCATATTTACATTTTCTTAAAAGGTTTGTATGTAAACTGTTTTCACACCTAACACATATCTGTTTTCCTCAAATTAAACTGTATGATCCCTACCTTCAAGCTTAATGAATTTGTTAACTATGCACGATACTGAATGCATTTATGAGTAACTATTCTACATAATATTATCTTTAATATTAACTATCAGTTGTATTTAAATTGTATAATGCATCTTGGAGCTTTTCTCCCCGGGCCTCCACTGAAAATGGGTCAGTTCGGCCCAGTGGACTTCCCCGGTAATCAAACTGCAAATAAATAAATAAAATAAATAAATACTGAGGATATTTTAAATATTCTGTACCAGTGCAATACTTCTATAGGCAGTACTGGCATGCACAACACCGGGACAACAGCCGTTAACAGTGCTGAATTTTTCTCCCGACCCCTAAACCTCCCGGTCTTCCCTATTCTCTGCTCTGTTGGTTAATTATAAAGTGGCTGTTTATCAGCAGTGCATAACTGCCAAGCTATACTTCACTATCCTAGGCTTAATAGATAGCTGGACTGTTACAACCAAAGCTACTCTAAAAACAATAGCTCATGTAACATGTTTTTTAACCTGTCTGTAGATTGTTTTTGCGATTGCAATGTACAAGGTGGATTTAACTAGCTCCATTCACCCTCGCTTCACTCGGGTTCACTCCACTTCCCTACTCTACCCCCATTCACACCCACGTCCTCTTTCATTACATTTATATGCTGTTGCCACACCCCTGTGCTGATTGACCAATCCCACTTCCATACTTCCTGTCTAACAATCATCACTTCCTACTCCTGTAGTATTACTCTCCAAATGTCTCCCCCTTTTCACATTCAGTACTTCCATTCCCGCTTTTTCTAACACTTTTTTCTTCTGTCACATGCAACATCTTTATCTCTTAGAACACATTATGCAACCAGTTCCACATTTTCCCCACAGAAATTCTACTCCAACATTAGCCCTAACCTATATCACACAACCTATCATCTTATTGCAAATAAATTATTCCTCTCCACCAACTATTCCTTACATTATTCTCCTAATCTCCTTGACTCTGTTCCCTACCACATTTCCTCTAAACTATCTCATATTATACACCATCTCTCCCATATCCTCTCTTCCCTCATCCATTCCGGAGACATCCACCCTAACCCTGGGCCCTCCTACACTTCCTCTTCCCAGACACTACTGCTCCTAGTTGCTTCAAAACTCTCCATATTACTACTCTAAACTTCCAAAGTATCTGTAATAAATCCACTGAATTGCACGTCTGGCTTACTCACAGCAAAACCAATATCCTAGCTGCTACAGAAACCTAGTTAAAACCTTCTATATAGGACTCTGAGTTTCTCCCACCAAACTTCGACATAATTAGAACAGATATGATTAATAAAAAAAGGAGGTGGCATTGCAATTATCTACCCCAATACTTTCAACATCTCTACATTAAAACATTTTATCCCTCAATTCCAAAACGCTGAAATTCTGATTTCCTTTCTGGAAATCAACTGCTCTAAAAAAACTCTGTATTATTGTCATATACATCCTTCTTGGAAATAACATAACAGTTTTAGAAAATATCCTTTCCTGGATTTCCTTTACCATAAAAAATGAAACTATTATTCTTGGTGACGTGAATGTTGCTTGAGCTTCCATTTCATCCAAACAATCACCCTCCAGCATAAATTTGTTTCACTTCACCCAGCTTATCTCCACCACTACTAGGTATAATAACAGAACTAATGAAGGCACAATCTTAGACTGGATTCTAGCCTCTGACCCCTCTGTGAAGATATGTGAAGGCTGCCAGCCTAGCTAGATAGAATTTGTAGATAAGTCTGTCATTTGTAAATATTAATATAGGCCACAGGCTTGTTCTCTTAAATGGAAGAAAATGCTGTTAGATGTGGAACTGCAAAAATGTAACAACAGTGCACTCTGCTGTAGGAAAGCTGATAACTCAAGCACCATGTAAATGTTTGATGTCAAAACTCAGAGCCGAGATGTCTAAATTAAGGAATTTTTCCTATTGTTTTGAGGCCAGAGTTAATGGCTAGAATTTACATGTATAATTTCTTTTATTGCTGTGGCTTCCTGACCAGCTGCAAGATCAAAAGGGCTATTAACCTCTGAGTTTCTGTTAGCCTGGGAAATCCATAAAGTTGGTAAGAATGATGTAATGTGAAGCAGCACTGTATTATCAATTTAAGGAGAGAAAATGAGAGAGCATTTAGCATTTGTCTTGAGAACATCCAACATCACCAGCACTGTCTTGCTCTATATGAAAGTTTATCTTAGAACTGTGTTACTCTTAGAAATAGCTAGGAAATAGGAAGATTAGACTAAGCGGTTTTTTTTCTTTGTGGATGTCAGAACTATTCTACTGTATTATTTTAAGCATTTTCCTGTGATTTCTGAACTCCTGACTAGCACTGTCTAGTAAGAAGTATTGTCTTGTGTTTCTATTATTTATTATTACACATTTTTAAACCTTTCAACTGTGGCTGTTTTGTGTAGAGATAATTTATGCTCTAGAGGACATTGCATGTATATAGTGATACTGTCCAAGCCACTCCGATAACCTTGCTGTTCATTCACACTTACCATTTAGATAATAATATTGCACAGTAATAATTGGACACCTTTGTTGAGGGCCTTTTTAGTAGCTGATATTAGTGGGTGGTGGCAGCTGGTACTACTGCATAGTCTGGGCAGAAAGGAGGCACAGCTGGAGAATCTGTACCAGCCTTCCCCAGGAGTGTCTTTGTGTTTGTATATAACTTATATCTCAAAGTGTGTCAGCTACTTGGGCAGGGACACGAAGCAGTGTTTGGACAGAGAGGTTACTGGATGTTTTAGCTTGCTCACTAGGCTGAGATCTGGACCTATAGCTGTGCCAGTGGGGAGTCTTATTGGGGATCTGGAAAGAAAGGGAGAAACCAGCCCCAGACTGACAGTGATCTCTGTGTGCTCTTAAGGGAAATTGTACTTTACTGTGTGTGTGTATTTGTTATCCTCCCTTATGTGGATGTCCCTCACTGGTGTTAATAGTGAGGACTGAGGCTCTTTGATTGCTGGGCCAGTGAATGGATGTCACATATTAATTGTTTGGCAGTGTTGGGATATCCACACCACACATTAACTGGTTAACAAATACTAATTGGCAGTAGTGGTGTGGGTAGTGTGAATTCCTGTATCTTGTGTACAGTTATCTCTGAAGGTGTTTTTGTACTCTAAATAAGCCACACAGTGAATACTCAGAGTTCAGATCACAATTGTTTTATTTCTTTTGTTAGCTTAGTTAGTCACTGAGAGAAGGCAAGCATGTCAGCAGAGGTATATGGAAAGCTGACAAGGAGCCAGTTGGCTGAGATGTGCCAGGCTAAGGGACTGGTGCATGGAAACCTGACTAAGGCAGACATGATTTCAGCTGCATCTGAAAACAGCAACCAGGAGGACGATCAAACTGGCCGTGGAGATGTACAACACGCAGAGAATGGACAGCTCAACCTTTCTGCAGAGGACTTAAAAATCCATCTGGAGCTAAAGAGACTTGAGTTGGAGGCATTTGGAAACAGAAGCAGCAGAGAGATTGAGACATCTACAGGCTGAGGAGAATAAGAAACTGCTATGTCTGGAAGCTGAGGAGAAGGAAAGGCAGAGGCAGCACGAAAAGGAGATGCTAACTCTTCACCAGAGTCATGGAGGTAATGGGGAAGGGAGTAACCAGACCCCAGAAGCACAAAAGGTCAGTAAATTTCTTCCACAGTTTACAGAGGGGGATAATTTTGATAGTTTAATTCATATGTTTGAGAGGGTATGTAAACAATATGAGGTTGACAAAGGTTCTGGGTACGGTTCCTGACCCCCTTACTCAATGGTAAAGCTGTAACTGTTTTGTCCAAAATGTCTGATGTTGACTGTTTTAATTATACTGCTGTTACAAATTGCTTGTTAGATTTTTTTAAGCTAACACCTGAAACTTATAGGAAAAGGTTTCCTGAGCATAGACGCAAGGCAGATGAAAATGTGTGTGAATATGTTGCTGAACTGAGCACTTATTTTCATAGGTGGGTGAGTGGATGTCAGGTCACCACTTCTGAAGGGCTGGCACACCTTTTGATAAGGGAACAAGCCCTTAGCACTTTGCCTGAGGACATGAGAATCTGGTTAGCTGATAGACAATGTGCTACTACAAAGGAGTTGGAAAAGAAAGGAGACTTATACCTGGTAAGCAGGACATCTGCACAGGAAAGGGACCCCAAGTATCGCTCATGGATCTAAAGGAACCCATGGTGGGCATCCCAGACTGCCCCAACAAAATCTGCCAGTAGTAGGGGAAGCCACTAGTCCAGGTACATATCCAGGACCTAGGGTTAAATGTTTTGAATGCAATCAGTAAGGCCATGTGGCATACAAATGTCCACGGAGGCAAGGTGGGGAACAAAAGTTGAGAGAGCCAGTAAGTGGGAAAGACAAAATGCCAATAGTAGGTTGTCTTGGGACAACAGGGGTACCAAACTATAATCCTGCAGATGTCCTGATATGGAAGGATTTTGATGAGACAGTACTATGTTTTAATGTAGTTACACGCAGTCAGGCTTTGAGACAAGCATGTGGGTCTGGTAGCCTGGGAGAGACTCAGAGAGACTGCATACTTGCAGCCAGGACTGGTGAGGTGGTTACTTCAGGGAAGAAGCTACTGTGTAGCAGTGAGATTGAAGGTGAGCCACAGCTGCTTGTGGGTACTGATGTTCCCTCGGACAGAGTGACTGCAAAGGTAGAGGTGAGTAGTAGTACCCAGGCTGATAGTGAGGCACCACTGTCAGAGGATGCAAGACTTCCTGTGGAAGGGGAGCTGAGAAGGGTTACAAAGAGAGCTGAGACAGGCTCAGCTCTCAGACCCTATATTGCAAGGCCTGAGGCTAGCTAGTGAGGCACCTGATTCTCAAGGGAATGGGAAATCTGTATACAGGGACAAAGGGTTACTGTATAGAGAGTGGACCCCTAAGGGAGGGCTAGAATGTGACAGAGTACAGCAGTTGGTAGTGCCTAGACCCTACAGTCTGGCTCTTCTATCCATACCCCATGAAATTTCCTTAGCAGGTCATATGGGCATAAAATGTACAAAGAGACATATTATGCAGAACTTCTACTGACCTGGAATTTCCAGAGATGTAACCGGGTACTGCAGGACCTGTGAGCAGTGCCAAAAGGTAGGCAAGGCAGGAGACAAGGTGAGAGCTCCTTTGATGCCTTTGCCTGTGATTGAGGAGCCATTTCAGAGGGTGGCTATGGATATTGTGGGACCTCTGAGTACCCCAAGTTCCACAGGGAAAAAGTATATCCTAGTGGTAGTAGATTATGCTACAAGATACCCTGAGGCAGTGGCTTTTTCTTCTACTGAGGCAGAAAAGGTGGCAAATGCTTTGTGGATATTTTCAGCAGAGTAGGTTTCCCAAAAGAAATAGTGACTGACAGAGGAGCCAATTTAATGTCAGACCTATTGGCTTGTCTGTGGAAGTACTGTGGAGTGAAGCACCTGAAGACCGCCCCCTACCATCCCCAGACTAATGGTCTGGTTGAGAGGTTAAAATCTACAATCAAGTCCATGCTATGGGCATTTGCAGACCAGTTTAAGAGGGAGTGGGACAGATGTTTGCCCCATCTGTTGTTTGCTTACAGAGAGGTTCCCCAGGAATCCACAGATTTTTCACCCTTTGAGTTGCTGTATGGGCAGAGGGTGAGGGGACCTCTAGATTTAATTCATGATGAGTGGGAAGGTGAGTGCAAATCTCACAGGGAGTCTGTTGTGGCATATGTCTTAAACCTCAGGACAAGGCTCAGGGAACTCATGGGTTTGGCCCAGGAGAACCTGGCAGAAGCCAAACAACAGAAAACGGTATGGTATGACAGGAATGCCCGAGCTAGAGAGTATGCTGTATGGCAGTAGGTAATGGTTCTCATTCCTGTCAGACTCAACAAGCTGCAAGCAGCTTGGGAGGGACCCTACAAGGTAGTAAGAAAGGTAAGTGATGTTAACTACATGGTAGAACTGCTAAGCAAGAGGCAGGGGCACAAACTGTGCCATGTTAACATGATGAAACCTTACCATGCTAGGGAGGCCCTTGTGCTGAGTATTTGCAGTGGGTTACAGGAGGAGTCTGAGGGAGATCTGGTGACTTATCTCTTCAGTGAAGCTCAGACTGACACCTCAGTGGAAGGGTAGCAATGTCCCAGCAGCTGTCTCCTACCCAGGTTCGAGAAATCCGAGCAGTGTTACAGGAGTTTGGGGACATGTTCACTGTGAAACCAGGGTGCACCACCAGGTGGATACAGGACCCCAAAGGCCTATTAGGCAGAACTTTTATAGGGTGGCTGAGAGAGTGAAACAGACTGAGGGAGGAGATACAGGAGATGTTGGAACTAGGGGTAATCCAATAGTCCAACAGTCCCTGTGCCTTCCCAGTGGTGCAGGTGCCAAAGAAGGATGGCAACACCAGGTTCTGTATGGACTACAGGAAATTAGTCACATGCTTAACCCATGCCTAGGACAGATGAGGCCCTAAAGCAACTGGGTGGGGCTAAGTATCTTACCACCACTGAGCTTACCAGGGGTTACTGGCAGGTCCCTTGACTCCCAGTGCTAGAGAGAAGTCAGCCTTTGTGAGTCCTTTTGGCTTGTATGAGTTTACAAAGATGCCCTTTGGGATGAAAAATGGCCAGTGACTTTCCAGAGGCTGGTAGATCATATCCTCACAGGAGCAGGAGGGTTTGCCCTTGCTTTACTAGATGACATTACCATCTCCAGTCATTCCTGGCAAGAGCACCTTCAACATGTCAGGGAGGTGATGGGCAGACTACAGAGGGCATGGTTGACCATTAAGCCCAGCAAATGTCAGGTGGGTATGGCAGAGGTCTCCAACCTGAGACATAGAGTGGGGAGTGGTAAGATCAGGCCAGAACCTGCCAAAGTAGAAGCCATTCAGGCATGGCCTGCACCTGTTACCAAAACGCAGATGAGGGCATTCTTATGGACAGCAGGCTACTACAGAAAGTTCGTCCCCAGTTATAGTACCATAGCTGCTCCCCTCACAGACCTGACAAGGTAGAACAGGCCAGATAAGATAGTGTGAGCAGGCATTCCGGTAGCTTCATGAAGCTTTGGGAGGACTCCTTGTGTTAGCCAGTCCAGATTACAGCAAATAATTTGCTGTGTAAGTGGATGCTTTGAACCATGGGGTGGGGACTGTACTTAGCCAGATTTCTTCAGAGGGAGAAGAGCACCCAGTGCTTTATCTCAGTCGTAGGCTCCAACCTAGGGAGGAATGCTATGCAGCTGTAGAAAAGGATTGTCTAGCTATAGTGTGGTCACTGCAGAAACTTCAGCCTTATCTGTATGGAAGAAAATTCACTGCATGGAAGAATATTCTCTGTAGTGACAGATCACAATCCCCTAAGATGGTTAAACAGAGCCAGCCAGCAAAATGCCAAGTTGCTAAGATGGAGCCTAGGGTTGCAAGCATATGATATGTCAGTGCAGCACCGCAGTGGGATTAGCAATGCCAATACAGATAGGCTCTCAAGACAGGGACTGGGGTAAGGTATACTCAGACAGACCTAACCCTCTCAAGTAATGTTTCTCAAGGGTCACTTGAAAAACTAGCTTGAGTTCTCTGGGGGGGGAGATATGTGAGGGCTGCCAGCATAGCGAGATAGAATTTGTAGATAATTCTATAATTTGTAAATATTAATATAAGCCACAGTCTTGTTCTCTTAAATGGAAGAAAATGCTGTTAGATGTGGAACTGCAAAAATGTAACAGCAGTGCACTCTGCTGTAGGAAAGCAGATAAGTCAAGCATTGTGTAATTGCTTGATGTCAAAACTCGGAGCTGAGATGTCTAAATGAAGGAATTCTTCCTATTGTTTTGAGGCCAGAGTTAATAGCTAGAATTTACATGTATACTTTCTTTTATTGCTCTGGCTTCCTGACCATCTGCAAGATCAAAAAGGCTATTAACCTTGAGTTTCTGTTAATCTTGAAAACCAGAAAATTGTTAAGAATGATGTAATGTGAAACAGTACTGTGTTATCAATTTAATGAGAGAGAATGAGAGAGCATTTAGCATTTGTCTTGAGAACATCCAACATTACTAGCACTGTCTTGCTCTATATGTAAGTTTATCTTAGAAATGTGTTTCTCTTAGAAATAGCTAGGAAATAGGAAGATTAGTGTTTTTCTGTGTTGATGTCAGAACTATTCTACTGTATTATTTTAAGTATTTTCCTGTGATCTCTGAACTCTTGACTAGCACTGTGTAGTAAGAAGTATTGTCTTGTGTTTCTATTATTATTATTACAATTTTTTAAACCTTTCAACTGTGGCTGTTTTGTGTTGCGATAATTTAAGCTCTAAAGTACATTGCATTTATATAGTGGTACTGTCCAAGTCACTCCAATAAGCTTGCTGTTCAGTCACACTTACCATTTGGATAATAATATTGCACAATAATAACTGGACACCCTTTGTTGAGGGCCTTTCTAGTAGCTGATATTAGTAGGTGGTGGCAGCTGGTACTATTGTATAGTCTGGGTAGGAAGGGGGCACAGCTGGAAAATCTGTGCCAGCCATCTCCAGGAGTGTCTGTGTGTTTGTATATAACTCATATCTCAAAGTGTGTGTGTGTGTGTGTGTGTGTGTGTGTGTGTGTGTGTGTGTGTGTGTGTGTGTGTGTGTGTGTGTGTGTGTGTCAGCTACTTGGACAGGGACATGAAGCACTGGTCGGACAGAGAGGGTACTGGACATTTTAGCTTGCCCACTAGGTTGAGATCTGAACCCTATAGCTGTGCCAGTGGGGAGTCTTATTGGAGATCTGGAAAGAAAGGGAGAAACCAGTCCCAGACTGACAGTGATCTCTGTGTGATCTTAAGGGAAATTGTACTCTACTGTGTATGTATTTGTTATCCTCCCCCTATGTGGATGTCCCTCACTGGTGTTAGTGGTGAGGATTGAGGCTCTTTGATTGTTGGGCCAGTGCACAGGTGTCACACCCTCCAAATGTATAACTTCAGGCACAACATCCAGCTAGTGATTATCTCCCAGCCTTTGCTGTCTGTGCTTATTCATCCATTAATAAAGTCCATAACACTAAACTTGTCCAAAATTTTTCAAAATATAACCCCATCACATTCAATAGCATCCTAAAAAGCATTAACTGGAATAGTCTTAAAACTCTCCCTTTAGTGATGCTTTTCTTCACTTCAACAACACCTTTCTAAATATCTTGGAGAGTCTAGCTCCCTCAAGAACCAAAAGAATCAAAAGTAACCATGCCTCCTGGTTAACAAGACCTACCAAAAAATTCATGACTCATAGAGATAAAGTTTGGAAACCTGGCTCAAATATAAACACTCATCAGGCCTCATTCACTGTTAACAGCTCCAAAACCAAGTCAAAAAGGTCATCTCTAAAGGCAAGCAGCAGTACTTCTACAACCAGCAAACAAATAAGAAAAATAACCCCAAATTGTTCTGGTCTTCCATAAATAATCTCCTAAACCCTGGGACCAAACCCAATCCCTGTCCACCCTGACATACCTCCTGAACAAATAGCCAACATCTTCAATGCCTACTTTATAGACACCATTGTCAACATTATTGCCACCTTTTCTTTACCTTATTTTTATTTATTTATTTGTCTTTGTTGACTGGGTTAGTCCACTGGGCCGGAGGCCCATTTTCAGTGGAGACCGAAGGAGAAAAGCTCCACATGAAGAACAGTTTACAGAGTGTTATATTTGAAATACATACATTCTAGACATTTACAGAGGTTTTATATTGCCACACATACATTCTAGACATATTAGAAATATAGTACCAGATGTCATGACATCTTACATTAATGAGACTTAAAGAATACATATAAAAATAGTAACTATTTACAAGAAGTAGATTGCTGAGGGGCTAAAGATGAGAGCCCCTACAGTATTTATTTATTTTTTTATTTTTATGTTTTTGTTATACCAAGTTGGTAGAGGTACCTCTCCCAAATAATTCTATTTTCACAACTGCATCATCTCATTCCCCCTTACAACATTCCACTCCTCCGAGTAATACCTCACAAACCTTGGATCATGCTACTCCAAGCATTAATACCCCATGTCCTAACTGCTCACAACAGTCTTCCCACCCAGAGTTCAACCTGTCTCCCAGCCCCACCTCTTTCATTAAAAAGTTACTTTTGAAATTAAAACCCTGTTCAAACTCAGCCGATAAAATCCTAGCCAAGTTCCTTAGAATCACTGCTGACACTGTGGCCTACCCCATTAGCATTCTGATTAATAGATCTATCCTAGAATCCTATGTCCCTTGTCTATGGAAAATATATTTATTTATTTATTTATTTATATTTGTTGACCGGGAGTGTCCTACTGGACGTAGGTCCATTTTCAGTGGAGGCCCGGGGAGAAAAGCTCCACAGTTAAAATAAACAGACACTAGTTGCATTGGATTACATAGCGATTAACAATTTACATAGCAATTACTTACAACATATTTACAGATGAAGAACATAGTCATCAGTAGATAACTAGAATCTTTACCTGTGAAGTACATTACAGACATTAACAAATGTTACAATAAGAAGTTCCTGTGGTATAATAAGTACTAGGCTTATGAGCATCTGAGCTTGCTATAATCAAGGTAGTTAGTGGAGTGGAAAGAAAGGTAGTGGTTGGATGGGGTGGGTGATATTAGAGTGGGAGTTGCAAGGGTAACAATCCAAACAATTGAAAAAAACAATCATTCTTCCTGTACATAAAGGTGGCCCTTCAACTCATATCTCCAACTTTTATACCATTGCTATACTTTACACTCTCTCTAAAATCATTGAAATATGTGTGCAAAAACAACTTTTGGACCATATTCTAAAAAACAAAATCCTGTCTTCAACACAGCATGGTTTCCACCTAGGTCACAGCACATCCACTGCATTAATTTCCTTTCTACACACAGTTAACAAAGCCAGGGATTGAGGACACTTTGTGTCCTCCATTTTCTTAGATCTGTCAAAATCATTTGACACCATCTCTCATTCTATCCTCCTGTCTTAGCTCTCAAATATAGGGTTATCTCCCCAGTCACTTAATTGGTTCAAAAGCTCTCTCTCCAACAGAGAGCATGGTGTTCGATGGCAAAATTCTATTTCCCCCTACCTTCATGACCCTGCAGGTATGCCTCAAGGTTCACTCTTAGGCCCTCTTCTATTAAATATTTTTATTAAAAATCTCCACCTGTCTATCCCGCAGGGTTCTACTCTAGTCCATTATGCAGATGACTCCACCATAGTCTGCTTTTCACCCAATATAAAAATACTACAATAAAATACCCAGGCAGCTTTTTCCTCCATGGAGACATGGCTTCACAATAATCACCTTTCTCTAAACCCAAAAAAACTAAACTCATGATTTTCACACCCAAGAGAGAATTCCATATCAACAAAGCTGACATTGACATATACTCTCTCAACTCCACAAAAATTGAGTTATTTGCCTACACCAAATTGTTAGGCGTAATAATCGATGAAAACTTCAAATTTGATTTACATATTCAAAACAATATAAGTAAGACCCATAAGAAGCTAGGGCTGCTATATAGACATAGTAAGTTCCTCTCCCTCCCATCTAAACAAACACTAGCATAAGCATACCTTTTGCCTTCTCTAACCTACGGTGTAACTTTGCTAACCAACCTGCAGTCTTCCTTCCAATTAAAATTAGAAAATGCTATAATAAGATTGCCAAATTCGCTACAAACACCCGTCGTTCAACTCACCACTGTATTGCCCTAAAAAAGTTACAATGGCTCAAACTCCCCCACTACCTATTACTCATACAGCTCACAATTACTCATAAACTTATTTATAAACCACAAGACTGCCCTGCACTTAACTCACCAGTCACCCTCTATAACCCCACTAGGCCGCATGTGATCTGAACAACAATAGCTTCTTCAAGTCCATAAACCTAAAATACCTGCAGGGCAGTTATTATACTCATGGAGCATGGCCAAAGAATGGAATACTCTGCCTAAATTCCTCTGCTTACAACGTAGTCCCTGCAACTTTAAAGCTGCACCTCAAAACCACTTCCTCTCCAACTGGATAGGTAACTGCTCAATTTCCTACTCTGCCATTACTTAATATGCCTACTGAACCTAATAAGTCCATTTCTATCCCCTACTAATATATCTCATCTGCTTGCCTAACTCTGGCAAATACTTACTACTTATTACCAGCTCTCGCTTCATCATAACCTACTAGCATCTTTTCCTTCTCCTGGCTCTCTTTCTAACTTGCATTCTACTTCTAAATATATTCATAGTATAACTCTTCACTACTACTAAATCCTTTACTGCATGCTTACCATACAATATTTAACCCCTCTGTCTAGCTTGTATTTGTTTAATAGGCCATGTCTACCTTGTATTTATTTAATGTCTGATGGCCGGTACTCTGACCAATACCTCACTGTTGTTATTATAAGGGCTATCACTTGTATCTATTTTGTATGATCTTCCTGCAATTTTATGATTATTTTATAGCAGTCCTGATGCCACAGATTCCTTGTCCTTGTGGTCATAGCAGCCCTGATGCCACAGACTCCTTGTCTAGTGGTCATAGAAGCCCTGATGCCACAGATTCCATGTACTTGTGGTCGTAACAGCCCTGATGCCACAGATTTCTATTCAAGTAGTCATAACAGCCCTGATGCTACAGATTCCTATTCTAGAAGCCATAACAGCCCTGATTCCACAGACTTTTTATCTAGTGTTCATAACAGCCCTAATGCCACAAATTCCTTGTTGAGTAGTCATAGCAGCCCGTGTCTATATTACACTATTGTACGATTAAAATAGCGAACGCTATTTCATCGTACCGATAATGTCTAAACCACAAAATATCGAACACACAGAACAGTGAATTTTTTCCCAGGGAAAAAAATTCACTGCTCCGCAAAAAAAAAATAAAAAATAAAAACACTTAAACACAAAGATAAGTGGGGGGCTTCACACCCCCCTACTTAAATATACCAACTCTGAGATCACACCATAGTGGAGAAAATGGCAAAGTCCCAAAGACGGCCCACCAAATTTTTTCCCTGGGAAAAAATTTGATGTTCCATGTCTTCATCATTTTGCCATTTTAACAGTATTGGATCGACTAAATAGCTTTCACTATTTAGTCCATTTGATACACTAATATAGACCCTAGCAGCCCTGATGCCACAGATTCCTTGTCCTTTTGTTCTTAACAGCCCTGATGCCACAGACTCCTTATCTAGTGGTCATAACAGCCCTGATACCAGAGATTCCTTGTTGAGTAGTCATAGCAGCCCTGATGCCACAGATTCCTTGCCTAGTGGTCATAGCAGCCCTGATGCCACAGACTACTTGTCTAGTGATCATAGCAGCCCTGATGTCACAGATCCCTTGTTGAGTAGTCATAACAGCCTTGATACCACAAACCCCTTGGCTCCTTGTCTATTTTTTCGTGGATTTTAAGTGTGTTAATTTTCTACTGGTTTGCAGAATATGAATGGGAGCGCTGTTGGCAGCACTGCTTGTACCTGTAAGGATTTGGCTACTTCCATTGGTGAACTAACGGCTTTGGTGCAAGTGTTAACACAGCGACTTAATGACAATCTTGGTTGTCCCAGTGTTTTCAACCGTTTTAAATATAGTGGGCTTGGGAACAATGTTACAACAAAAGAAAGTAATGATATACCTGTTACTCCAGCCCAAAGAAAAGTTTCTACAGGATTGCCGGTGAATTCAGCAGCTGGTAACCATGACAACAGTGGGTCTATGGCCTTGGCAGGCAATGTGGAGAGACAGGAAGACGTTTTCCCATTGTGCTGTTGGCTGGATGAGAGGAAAGACTATTCCTTCAACATCCCAGTCCAGGAAATTGATCATGGTACGTTAAACAACCAGCTTAAGGTATTAAATGAGCAGTCCTTTAAGCTCCGTAAACTTCAGCTGGAGAATTCCTGTTTTCCTGAATGTGTGAGAAGGCAACAGGTTGTGAAAAGATTATGGCGCTGGAAATACCCAACAGGCCTTATTAGTGGTTTGGAATTACATCAAGAGTTATTAGAACTTTTTAATAAGGAAGGCTGTGAGCCATTAGAACTGCTTATGACAATGATAAAAAAAATGCATGACTTAAATTTAATATCAAAAGACTTGTTTCCACATAAAGTAAAAGATTAGAATGTTATGTTTCAGGATATAGAGATTAAAATAGGAGAATTAAGGGACAAAAAGTCTAAAAAACTATTATAGGACAAGACTGACTATGAGTCTGGTAAAGCGTATATGCCCCCACCCCGTTCTACAAATGATAATTTAAATTCCATGGGTTTTATTGAGAACAGCTGGAATAATGGGTAGGGGAAGAAGTTGATGAAACTATAGGAGTGATCCCTTTAGAGCCCCAGCCTCTGAGGAGGTCAGAGCGACTGATGAATCAGAGGCAGGGCCATCAGGGGACACAAGGAGCGAACAATTATCACCCACTGGGGAACCAACAAACGAGAGGTACAACCAGATGGAATGGCAGGGGGAGAGGGAGATGCAATTACAGGCAGTGAATTCAATACTAAAATGTAAGATTGTATTGAACACTGTGGGGGATTTCAAAATCTATAATTATAGCATTGTTGATGTTACTGTGGCGGGGACCGATTTATTTGATAAAGGCCTTACCTTTGTCCCTACCAGACAAGCTAAAATAGAGGAGTCACTTATACAACTTAAGTTGTTTGTTAGGAAGATGAACCTGGGATTGTTTTTTCAAGGCAGCAACCAAGGGGTTGTGGTTAGTGAATGTAGATGTCCTAACACCTTTAATCTACCATTCCACCCCTTATTACATCTTTTTGAGAAAATGTGTGAAAAAGATATAAGGGAGTATTTAAGTGAGAGCATGAGAGGTAATGAGCTATACAACCTAACCTACAACCAGAGTAGATTGCTGAAAGAGATCAGGAATATGCAAAGCATAATGATCCTGAAACCAGACAAAGGTGGGGGCCTGGTGATGATGGACACTGAGCATATTAGTAAAAGGTTAGCACTATTGTACGCGGATGTATATGAAGTTTCTGTAAATGAAATGAACATCGCATATCATAAAATTGATTTAGCGCTTGATGAATTCATTTTGAATGATCAGATTACACCTATGGATAGAGAATTTTTGTTGATTTCACACTCCAGGACCCCCACCATTTTTGAAATACCCAAGGTTCATAAAAAACTATTTAACCCTCCCCTTAGGCCTATTGTAGACTCCAAGGCCTCAGAAACTTTACCCCTAGCAAAATATGCTGATGTACATATAAAAGGAATTCTACCTGAACATAGATATCTCTTTAAAGATTCTTGGGACTTTTCATCTAAAGTGTCTAACCAATTCTATTCTGACAATTTACTGTTTGTGACTATAGATATCTGTGACCTATATTCTGTGAAACCACATGTGGAGGGGCTTGAGTTATTTTATGACTTTTTATGTAGTAGCCCAGGGCTTGAACATAGTAATATCCTTACTATTACAAATTTGATGGAAATAATATTGGAGAACAATTTTATGGTGTTTGAAAACCAGCTATTCCATCAACAGAAAGGTGTAGCAATGGGGGCGGTTTGCACCCCGATATTTGCAAACATTGTTTTAGCCCAGTGGGAGAAGCAAGTAGTCCTTAATTTGGAATTTACTAGTTGTTGGTCACTTTATGGCAGGTTCTTGGATGACATAGTTAGTTTTTGGACAGGAGGTAGAGAAAAACTTGAGCAGTTTTACCACTATTTGAGTACCAGCACCTCCTTTTTGAAATTTACTATGGAAGTAGAGGAAGAAAAAGTGCATTATTTAGATGTTACTGTCATAAAAAATTGGATGGAAAATAGGTTTGATTCAAACCTTTACTGGAAACCAATTTATTCCAATTCTTTGTTGCACTTCAATAGTCATCACCCCCTGCACCAAAATAAATCTCTAGTAAAAGGTCAATTGGTTAGACTAGCCCACATGGTGAATTGTGATGATATGTTCTATGAGCAAATATTTATATTGAAAAGAATGTTATTAAATAGAGGGTACTCCAACAACGTCCTGGACAAGATTGTTGAGGAAGTAGTTAGGAAAAGGCAGGAGGGCCATTTTTGTCCCATTTTAGGAACTAATGTCATGGGGCATGGAAGTAGTGATTTACCCATGCCCAGGGATAATGGTAATTTTCAAAGTGCTTTGGTTTTACCTTACAATTTACAGTTTGATGGAATTAAAAACATTATTGACCATAATTGAAATGGGCAGCCACAATGGTGCAGTGGCTAGCGTTGCTGCCTCACAGCAAGAGGTTCTCCGGTTCGGTCCTCGGCTGGGGTGCCTTCTGTGCGGAGTCTGCATGTCCTCCCTGTGGTCGCGTGGGTTTCCTCCAGGTGCTCCGGTTTCCTCCCACATCCCAAGACATGCAATGCTGTAGGTGGATTGGACATTCTAAATTGGCCCCAGACGTGAGTGCGTGCGTGCGTGTGTGTGCCTTCTGTGGAAGGTTGGGTGCTGGGCTAGCAACTCAACACCGTAAAACTCCACTGCCAATCATGAGCAGACGGTGATCCGCTGTAGCGACCCCTAACCGGGAAAAGCTGAAAGAAGAAGAAGAAGATTGACCATAATTTAAATATTTTCAGAGCTGACAAGGATTATTTGAAAAAATTGGGAGAAAATCCAGTAGTCGTGTACAAGAAGAGCCAATGTTTTAAGACCATTTTGGAAAGACTACTAAACCAACCCCCACTTGGTTGCATGAGCAAATGTGGCCAGTGCAACCAATGTAAATACATTATGGATGGTACTGGAGTGAGGACCCCAGGCTGGGGGGGCAGTAACATTAGGCCAAAGGGTGAATTGTCAAAGTACATCCCTTATTTATGTTGCCAAATGTTAACAATGTGATAGTTTTTACATAGGCAAGACAAATAATAAATTTAAAACCAGTATATACCAACATCAATATGACAGAAAAAGGCAGACCATAGAAATGCCTTGGCAAAACACATCAAAGGAAATTAATCACATGTTTTAAGTACATGGCTGTTGAAAAGGTCAGTTTTGACCAGAGAGGGGGCCATTAGAACTACTTTTAGAATATAGGGAACTTATTTGGCAATTAAGAAGCAATGCAGTTGATCCCCCCCGGATTAAATGAGTCTATCTCCATTAGTATAAAGTTAAAGCTAAAAGCGGAATTAGTCTTTGTTTAAATTACACAAGGGAATCAGAGGGTATTGCCTTGATTCATAGTGTTTGATTTTTAATCATGTGTTTAAATATACATTAAAATTAGCATTTCTATAGTTTTTAAAAAGACTATGTTAGTTTTAGGTAGGTATGTTTTTGAGAATGTGTTTTTATGTTTATTAAGTAATAGCTGGTTGGGAGGTGTGTTTTTGAATGTCATGTGATTTGTATTAGCTATTTAAATGAATGTCTACTAAATATGGTTGTTCTGATGAAGATGGGCATTGGCGTGACAAAAGCACTTAACCTTATTTTAATAAAGTGGTTGCTCCAGCAGTTGCTGTTCGTTTTTTTTTTTTTTTTTTTTTTGGAGTGTATTAGTTTTCTCCTTTTCTAGTGGTCATAGCAGCCCTGATGCCACAGATTCCTTGTCTAGTGGTCATAGCGGCTCTAACCATACATCTTCTCCTTCTCATTACTTTTGGTAATGCCCCTCCTTTTTCCTTGTCTGGTTTGTTTGACATGTTGTCTGAAGCCCCTCTGATTCAGTACTCCTCTCACTATACCTTTGCTATTTGAACGTGATCTCCCATAAATTTAAAAGACTAAATTTAACTGTAATTCTGAAAAAATAGGGCCAGCACCAAATGGAAGTTGCCAAATAAATATAAATTTATTAATTAAACATTTTCAAGCAACTAAGAGTGTCAAACACTCCCAGTAAAGCACAAAAGTGCCCCAGAAAAAGCAGCAAACCGGTTTCGGCTATATTAGCCTTCTTCCGTGCACCAACATACATGCTTGAAAATGTTTAATTAACAAATTTATATTTATTTGGCAACTTCCATTTGGTGCTGGCTCTATTTTTTCAGAATTATCTTGTTTTTTGGGCTTTTGCACTTGCCGTACCTGCGAGGAGTTTGGATTCAGTAAATTTAACTGTAGCCTCATTATATGTCCTACGTCTTGAAAACAACACCATGTTAAGTTGTCAATCTCGCCTTCATTCTTGCTGGATGGGTTCGGAGCCGATCCTCGGCTCCGACTCGGCACTTGCTAAGCTCGAGAGTCACTTTTACCAGCTCGAGGCAGCCCCATATCCCATGATGCAAGACGGTAATTACCCAGATCTCGTTTGCCGCTTCGCTGATGAGGTCCTCCTTTTACCAGCTCCTAGTAAGTAATTGTTAGTCAGAATATTAGACGCCCCATCTTTATTATATATCTAATATATCTTACTGTATTTGTGACTTTACGTATTTTTAAGGGTCTCTAGCTTAGTGTACTGTTTCCCTAGTTTATTTCTGTCAGTTGGGCTTTAAGTCCTCCTCCATCCCTTCCTGTCAGGGTGTGTGTGTGTGAGTGTTTTTCTTCCTTTTTAGTTATTTTTGGACTGTGTGAGTAGAGTGTCTTGTGTAGATACTTACCATGTCCAAAGAACCGAGGGTCTCAGGCTTCAAGAAGTGTGACTCGTGCTGTCAGAAAATGTCTCTGACAGACTGTCACACTTCTTGTATTTACTGCCTGGGACCTCTCCACCTGCAGGACTCCTGTGCTGTTTGTCACTCCTTCAGCCAGAGAGTCCTGCAGCAAAGGAGAAACAAACTAATTTTAAGAGGCTTACTAAAATCAGAGGGCTCCCCTGCCAAGTCTGCTTCGGGTCAGTCCTCTAAGACTTCCAAGGTCCAGGCTTCTGCTTCTAAGCCTCCGGCCCTGGCTCTGACTCCTTTGGAGTCAAGATCGGCTCCGGCTGGAGCCGATACTATTTTGACTAAGTCTTCGGCACCGGTGGCTATCGGTGCCGATACTTTAACTTCCACATCGGTGTCGGCTCCGACCGGCTCCGTCCACCATGCATCTAAGGTATCGTTATCGGTGCCGACCGGCTCTGATACCCTTGTTTCCATGTCTGTGTCGGCTCTGGCTGGAGCCGACACATCTTTGACCAGGCTTGGAGCTGATAAGTTGTCGGCTCCGACTGGAACCAAGGGTTCCTCAGCTCCGATGGCTTCGGGAAAGAGATCTAGATCTCCCTTGTTGGAGCCTATCCTGTTGGCTCCGGCCTCACCTCTTCTTTCGGAACGGAGCCATCGGAGCCGATCATCTAGGTCTTCCAGGCTCTCTGACCATGACTTGGAGAGAGTGGTTAGTAGATTATTAAAGTCACAGGCACTAGCCCAGATGCTCCATAGTCCGTCTCAGCAGATGACTACTAGTCCACACCCTCTGCAAATTCCTCCTTCGACTCCCCTTCAGAGTTTGGAGCCGGAGACTACTGGAATAGTTACTGCTTTGGCTGCGGAGCAGATCCCACCCTTTTCTGCTCCTTCAGCTTCTACTCCTATCTCCTCTTTGGGACCTTCCTTGGAGGGATCCGGTGGTCGGGCTTCCCTGGTCTGCTCCGGGGGGGCGAGTGGCATCGGACCCTTGTCCATCCCTGCTCTCCCTCTCAGAGCTTCGGCCTTGGTTAGCTCGGCTCCGACATCTGCCTCGGAGCCTTCCCTTTCGGTGGGCCCAGGACCTCCCGTGTCTTCGGAGCGGAGTCTCTCGGGTCTCCCTGGGAGGGGAGCCTTCGAGGTGATGAGGAGTGTGCTGGCCCCCATACTTAGTCAGCAGTCTGTTCCTCTAGCTCCTCCCTCTATGGTGCCTGTAGATATCTCTTCCCACTCTCTTGCTCCCAGACTGAGAGATCCATCACCTCAGGTTTCCCCACTGGGAAGAACCCCCTCTTCTGAGGATTCTCCTGATCCATCAGGAGATCCCCCATGTAAGAGGACTTGTAAGAGGAAGCACCTAGACTCCCCTGAGTCTACAACTTCAGATACCGACTTGGATGAGTCGGAGGGTTCCCCAAGATCCCCCTCTGAGGATGTCTCTTTCTCAGACATCCTAGAACTCCTAAAACAGAGGGGTAACTGGCCCTCCATTAATCCCTCCGAGGATGAGTCGGTATACCTAGAGACCTTTGGATCTCGACCCTCCACCTCCTGGGTGTCTCCGCCTTTCGACCCCCTCATGGAGGTGATAGCTTGGAAGGCGTGGGCATCTCCTGATTCTGTGGAACCAGTCCCCAGGAGGCCTTCTAAATTTATTACAGCCCCCACCGAGAAACAGTTTCTGACGAAAGATGTCCCCGTTGATGCCATGGTGGTGGCAGCCGCCACCAAGAAGGAACTTGCAGATCCTTCCGTACCAGTCCATCCTCCTAACAAGGATTCTAGGACCATGGACAGGTATGGTAAGTGGATGTTTTCCTCAGCGACCTTTACCATGCGCTCGCTGAATTATTTATGTCACTTCACCAGACTTCAAAGGGACATCCTTAAAGAATTAGGTAAAGTAGTACAGGATCCTTCAGCGGCATGGGCTCAAGAGAAGATTGCCTCTCAGCTAGGAATCCTTAACTCCATAACTAACTCCTCCATGTGGCTCATTTCTTATGCGGCAGATGGAGCGAGTAGAGCTGCAGGCACAGGAGTGGCTCTTAGACGTCAGTCCTGGATGCGGCTCTGTAATTTTACTGACCCCTTTAAGGCGTCCTTCACAAACTCTGCCTTTGATGGGTCAACATTGTTTGGCCCTCAGGTGAAGGACACATTGACCATGTGTGAGCAAGACGGCAAGACTCTTTCTGCCGTAGGAGTCCGTTTCTCCACCCCTTCTAGGCCTTACCCCAAAGGGCAGAAGGGAGGGAAGATGTGGTTCCGGAAATCTCAGGGAGTCACGCCGGACACACGTGGTCAGTTTACCCCCAGAGGCAGAGGGGGTAATAACAATAGACACCGCCCTAGGGGCAGAGGGGGTCCGCAGAACCAGGGCAACAGAGAGTCTCTCTCTGACAAGCCCTTCCAGCATCCCTGAGGTGTTGCCTGACTGTCCACCCTTGGAGGCAGTCGGGGGGAGATTATCGCTGTACCCAGAAGCCTGGTTGTCCTTCTCTCAAGACAAATGGGTACAGTCGATCATATCCGAGGGTTACAAGATTCCCTTCCAAGAAAGTCCCTTCCCTCAGAGAAGTTCCCTTCCAGACGTTCCACCTGGTCTAAGGGAAATTGCAAAATTAGAGGTTTCAAAGCTTCTAAAAAAAAGGGCCATCCAGCCAGTTCCCACAGACCATTTAGAGTCCGGAATCTACTCAAGGTTCTTTTTGGTTCCCAAAAAGACGGGAGACTGGAGACCAATATTGGACCTCAGCAGACTCAACAAGTCGGTGAAAAAGACGAGATTTCGGATGGTCACACTTCAATCGATTTTGCCCTTCCTGGGCAAAGACAACTGGATGTGCTCAATAGACCTTCAGGATGCGTACTACCACATAAAAATCCACAGGCGCTCCAGAAGGTTTCTCTGCTTTCGGCTGGGGTCCAGTCATTTTCAGTTCAGAGCCCTGCCCTTTGGTCTCACTACAGCCACCAGAGTGTTCACCAAATGTATGGCAGTGGTCACGGCTCACCTGAGACATCAAGGATTCCATGTGTTTCCGTATCTCGACGACTGGCTCCTCTCAGCCACCACCAGGCATCAACTTCTCCAAGCCAGAGATTACACTCTTCATCTCTGCAGTCAGTTAGGAATTTCGGTCAACTTCGAAAAGTCCTCCTTATTGCCCTGCCAATCTATTACTTTTATAGGCGCAAATCTAGACACTATTCGGATGTCAGCAAACCTAACAAACCAGAGAATCCTAGATATTCAAAACCACGTTCGGATCATCCTTGCCAGCAAAAGAGTGCGTGCCAGGCTGGTCCTGAAAGTGTTGGGCCTCATGGCAGCTGCCATCACACTTCTTCCTCTGGCCCGTTTTTACATGCGTCTCCTACAATGGATGCTGTTCACCCAGTGGTCCTACCAGCGGCTTCCCATGCGTCACCAAATTCTGGTGACACAAACCTGCAAGAACCATCTATCCTGGTGGATTTCCTCTCCCCAAATCCATCAGGGCAGACCTTTTGTTTTTCCCGGCCCCGGTAGCCACGGTCACTATGGATGCCTCCCTGATCGGGTGGGGGGGGACATTATCAGGGCAGAATGGTTCATGGGACGTGGCAACCGTTCGAATACCACCTGCATATAAATTTCCTAGGGATGAGAGCAGTGCTTTTAACGTTGCAAGCCCTCAACGACTTTCTTCCCCTAGGAACGATTGCAGTTCACACGGACAACATGTCCGTAGTGTGGTATATCAACAAGCAGGACGGAACCAAGTCCTATCCCTTGTGTCGAGAGGCTCTCAGACTTTGGCAATGGGCGATCTCCTCTCATCGGTTTCTGGTAGCAACGCATATCCCTGGGAAAACCAATATATTAGCGGACAGATTGAGCAGAGCTATTCTCATGCCTCACGAGTGGTCTCTCAAGCAAACTATAGTGGAAGAGATTTTTCAGAGATGGGGCCGCCCATGTTTCGACCTTTTTGCTACTCCCCAAAACAGCAAATGCCCAGACTTCTTCTCTCTCTTCCCACTTCCGGGCCATCCCCCCAGAGATGCTCTTACCCAAGATTGGCCCCAGGGACTTCTTTATGCCTTTCCTCCCTTTCCATTGATACCACAGGTACTCCAGAAAGCGTCCGTTTTGAGAGCCAAAATGATTCTCATTGCCCCTTACTGGCCTCGACAAATTTGGTTCCTGTTCCTTCATCGCCATCTCTTGGTGCAGCCTGGGACCCAGTGCCAGACCTTCTGACCCACCAGTCGGGTCAGCTGCATCGGTCCGTTCTCTCTCTCAACCTCACAGCTTGGTTGCTCCACTTCCGTCCTTAGCCAGGCTTCCTATGATTTCTAACCATGTTAGAGACATCATAGTAGCTTCTCTTAAATCCTCTACCAGGAGGGTTTACTCTAGCAAGTGGAAACGTTTCTCCTTTTGGGTGAAATCTAGGAACATAGACCCTTTTACTGCCCCTGTTCATGCAGTCTTGGATTTTCTAGCGGAAATTTTTCACTCAGGTACCTCATCTTCCACAGTCAAAGTTCAGTTGGCAGCAATCTCGAATTTTCATGTCGGGTTTGTAGACCACAATTTTATGTCCCACAAGCTTTGTAAAGCCTTTCTTAAAGGAGTTTTCCTTCTAAAGCCTCCTATTAGGAATCCTCCACCACAGTGGGACCTAAATCTAGTGCTGACATCCTTAATTCTTCCCCCTTTCGAACCGGCTGCTTCATGTTCTTTAAAGTTTCTTTCTTGGAAGACACTCTTTCTGGTCGCTATTACCTCGGCTAGGAGAGTGTCGGAACTTCAGGCCCTCTCTGTTCGTCCCCCATATTTGGTCTTCCACAAGGACAGGGTATCCTTGAGAACTAATCCATCCTTTTTGCCCAAGGTTGCTTCTAAAACTAATCTAAACCAATCAATTGATCTTCCTGTATTTTTTCCAAATTATTCAAACAGGGTGGAACAAAAATTGCATTACCTAGATGTTCACCGCCAATTCAGATATTACTTGGACAGAACGAAACAATTCAGAAAGTCTGATCAGCTCTTCCTTTTGTACGCTGAAAACAGAAAAGGTCTCCCTGTTTCCAAAGTGACCTTATCCAGATGGCTGTCTTCTACCATTTCTGACATTTATCAGCTTAGGGGCAAACAACTGAGCTCAAAACCAAAAGCACATTCTACAAGAGGCCTAGCCACTTCTACAGCCTTTCAGGCCAGGTTACCTTTAGATACTATTTGTGCAGCAGCCACTTGGGCCACACCTCATACCTTTGTTTCTCATTACAAATTGGATTTGGCCTCCAGGGATAGGGCAAGCTTTGGTTCCACAGTTCTCAAGAGTCTGTTCCATTGAGCCACCCAGGATAGAGGTGCTAGGGACGCGGTCCCATCCAGCAAGAATGAAGGCGAGATTGACAACTTAACATTTAGAAGTTATGTACCTACCATAACGTTCCATGTTAGTTGTCTTCTCTCGCCTTCTTTCTTGCGTCCCTCCCTCCTGTCCCCCTTGCCTGGACAGACCCTGATCTCCCCTTTTCTCTGGAAGATTCTTCTTCCTTGGACACCAGTTAGTTCTTGGCCTTGATTACCTGGTTTCCCTTGTCAGCCCTTTAGGCTAGTTGTTCCTCTTTCCTTAGTGGAAAGTTTATTGTTAGCCAGTTTTCCTCTAGATACCAAACGAGATCTGGGTAATTACCGCCTTGCATCATGGGATATGGGGCTGCCTCGAGCTGGTAAAAGTGACTCTCGGGCTTAGCGAGCATCCAGCAAGAAAGAAGGCGAGAGAAGACAACTAACATGGAACGTTATGGTAGGTACATAACTTCTAATTCATTCATAGACCTACAGTTACAGGATTTCTGACCAGTTGGTAGTATCTTATTATATATCCTTTGACAATAGCTAGGCTTTGCAGCTCACACTGGAGTTGCATCTTTCTTGTAAAGAGACACTTTTAAGAAATAACCAATGAATGAATGAATGTTGCTCTTAATTGTATATACTGTAAATAATATTACTTGCATTTGGAACTGTAAGTAACATTGGATGTCTTATCTGTCCTTTGTTAATGTATTATGTACAGCTCTGTTTATTATTTAGTCTGTCTATAATTTTCTGTTGTATCTTGCACAATGGTGCCCAGGTCATGACTGAAATGGGTCTGTTGATCGGTCTAATTACCCAGTTTTCAAACTGGAATAAATAAGAGTTACAGCAAAGCTGGGGAGAGGCTGAGCTGCACTGGGAAAAGTCACACACTTGCAAGGGTTGCATCCTGTGTAGTGGCTCCATCCAGTTTCTTCAGCAAACTTCCACGTTTCTTCAGTGCATGTCACAAACCAGAGTTGTAACTTGTTAAGTACAAGCAGTACTTCTCAGTGCGATTTTCTGGCTGGGACCTGTCCTTCTAGAGTGAGCTGAGTAACAGAAATACATGCCTTCATTCTTAGAACTGACACAGACTTACTGTTGCCTGCCTCAGCTGCTGTGGCTAATTATAGCAGATCTGTGGAGGGAAGAGAGGCAAGTCAGAAGCAATGTAGTCTGCTGGAGCTTTTAATTAAGTAGTCCCGTTTATGATATTATTCAGCACCTGCTACTGATCTGAACTCACACACACACACACACACACACACACACACACACACACACACACACACACACACACACACACACACTCTCACAAAAACAAACTTTATGCTTGCAGAACCACTTAACAGTACCTCAGCGCAGCTGTGATCTTTTCTGAGACAAGATAATCCATAGTTTTTTGGAAAAGAAAGTGCTAAATTTCTAAGGTGAAATGTTTTACTGAACCACAAACCTTAGTAAACCATAAACTGTGGAAGTGCAGATTTGGACAGTCCCCTTTCTCTGTGATAATTGCAGTATTTTGGACATTTTTCACCAAGACAGCAGTGATTTGTCAAGTCACCCTTCACTGAGAGTGTTTTGATGCATAGACCAGTCTTCCATACAAAGTGGTGAATTCAAACAAGGTAGGAGAATTAAAGTTGTCATAGAACACATGTAAGGAAAAGGGGAAAGTAAACTACAAGCCATTTATAACTGGTGCTGTTTATCTGTTTCATTCTGTTAGTTTTCAATTTTCAAATGCTTTTCGACTAGCAGAGGCATTTTTGAGTTTACAGTATGTAAGCACAATAACTTCTAAATATTTATCCTTCAGTCACCCTTGTGTGTAAAGAAATTATATGTTGTGTACCTGTTTCCTGTATCTATGATACTGGCGGGTCTACATAGAGATACATTGCATTTTCTGTTATTAAAAAATACTGGTTAAATAAAAGAAAACTGATTGCAAAAAGGTGCTGCAAGTAAACAGAAGCTATGCATTTTGCTTCTTCCAAACACACTGCTATACTGGTTCCTAGCCAGAGAACTTCAGAAGTCTCCTGCAATGTCTCTGCAGAGCAGAACCTACATTACGTAAGTTAGACAGTTACACACCAAGGGCAGTCTAAAAGTAAATAACCTATATTTAATTTTGACTCATCTAAAAGGTCAAATTTCAAATCAGTTTCAGCTCTGCTAATCTTAAAGGATGCAGAATGGTCAGGCAGATTCTTTGGAAGTTCATAAAGATTTAATACATCACAGCTGTAACATTTCACACATCTCTTGTACAGTTCCAAGTCAGTGTGTCAGTAGATTTTTACCTTTTTTGAGCAGAGCAGCATGCAAATTTAGATGATTTGCGAACAGCAATGATTGTTTACTGACTGCGTAGTTTAGTCTCACATGCTGTATTCCCAAAGGAAACCATGAGGCCAAAGAGGGTACGGTGGTTATGAAAAGGTAAATGAATCAAAGGCTGCACAGTTCTGCATAACTTTGCATATAACTAGGGTCTTTGCAGAATCCTTGGGTCCTAATTCCGTTGTCTGTTGGTTAAGATATGGAGACAGTGGTTTGGATGGGGATGGCTGGGTCCTGGACATACAGCAGGTCTCTTACCGCTTTGGTGTTTCTCCTACTCTTTATTTCAGAGTTTTTGGCTTGGCTATAATCTGTTTTTTTTTGTCAATGACAACTTGTCAAGAGCTGTATTGTTGAGTTTCTGTCGTCGAGTCTCCCTCTAATTAAATGGCCAGGGTCTGTTTGATCAATTCCTATCATGGATTAAAAGTTCTCTGTAAAGAGTTCATACTATTCCTCTTCCTCCATGAGAGTGCAGTCTTTGAATTATGTATATAAATATATATATTTTTTATTTAACATTTGTTTACCAAAAAGGTCCGACTGGGACAGAGCTCATTTTCAGCAGAGGCCTGTGGAGAAATGCTCCAGATGCATGTCTTTGGAATGTGGGAGGAAACTGGAGCAGCCAGAGGAAACTCATGCAAATGCAGGGAGGACATGCACACTAAATTCTGTTCTTAAATAACTTGATATGCAAGTTGAGACTTGGTATGTTGACCTGCTGACTTATTGGTGAAAGGATGCCATTGACTGCTTAAACTTTATCAGGTTGTCCTCATGAATTAGCTACTGACATAACAGACCAAGTCCACTGGCCTTTAGGTGTTTTATTAAATGAACTCATCTTTTATAGACTCTTTCCAACCAGGACCTAGGAGACAAGGTCAACGGTAAATGCAATGTATATGAATCATTTAAAGCACCAGGTCATTCAGTCAGATTTGAGTGATTATAAAAAAATTGATGTTCATAGGTTAATACTAGGCTGCCTGCCCTTTCAGGCCATTTTAGGACTAGCCAGTTACCCCATGTGAGAATCAAACCCTGCACCTTGTGTCTGTAAGGTAAACACTTTAACCATTAGGCCAACCTCCCTAAAGAAATGCTGTGTTACCACCATACATTTCACTGCCAAGTATTGAACCTAGGACCCTGTGCAAAACGGTCAGAGCAACATATCACCTAGAATATTGCACGCATGATAGACACAAAAGAATCGTACATCTATAGAATATAGCAGTGCTTGCATTAATTTGGAATTTTCATATTATCTCAATTTATATGAAGAAGATTTGTAATTTTTATAACTGTGTAAACACTCAACTTTTTATGCTCCTCTGCTAATGACAACTCATACTTTCTATCCAAAAGTACATTTATTTTCTCTTTTGTATTTGTTTTTATTATTAATGCAACATTTTAATAGCTGAAATGTTAGCCTTGTGACCCAGTTCTCCTACCTAAAAACACAGCAAATTGATTTATCTTTCCATAGCAATGTAGGCTGCCTTACCAAAAATATTTTTGATTAAGATAGATTTCATTAAAATCAGACATGTTTTAGGTAATGTATTGGTTGCTCTCCTATGTTTGATTTCATGTCAGCCAGTATAATGGTGACTCACCCCATTTTAGATTTGCATTTGACAGGAACTTGCATAACCTACAGCTTATTTCCAAAAGAATCTTTATTTTTATGCTGCTTGCTCCAAAACTGAATGCATCTTCCTTTTTCTTCACAGATCTAATTGCTTGTCTGTGAAAATGAGGACTAAACTAACAGTGGGTAAAACTGCCTTCCAGTTTATAGCCTGCTACAGACCACCCTCCCAAACCCAGGAACTCCACTCGGCCTTCCTGAGGACACTGGAAAATATGAAGGTCTCTCCGAACACCATTATATTGGGCGACTTCAACTACTCAAACATAGACTGGGAGCATTACTCTAGCTCCAACACCCTAGCCCAAAGGTTCCTAGAATTTATAAACTCAAATGCTATGGAACAAATTGTTGCCACTCCCACAAGTGGGGAAAACATACTGGACCTGATCATCACCAACATGGGGACTCTATGCTCCAGACCAGAAGTGTATCCCTCACTGGTAAGATCAGACCATAAACTAATCTCACTAGATATTCACATCCCGACCCCAGCCCCTGCCCAGAAAACCACAGTGAAAAACGTCTCTAAAGCAAATTTCACACTCCTCAAAACCGAGGTGGAATCCTTCAAAGACCCTGGGCCTGTGGAAAATACGGCCCAGACCGCAGAATCCTTTATAAACACATTCTATGAACACCTTCAGGAATGCATGGATCATGCAATCCCAAGGAAAACCAAGACCCAGTCCTCCAAAGTTAGGCGTCCTGACTGGTGGACCCCCAGCCATAAACAAACTATACAATAGAAGGAGGAAGCTACTACATGATAGAGCAAAATCCCAAAAAGGGAAGGCATCTCTGATCAGTATTAACAAAAAACTACGGGCACTCATAAAATCATCTAAGGCCAGCTTCGAGAGAAAAATTGCACAGGACACTAAGGATAATCACAAGGCTTTCTTTAGTTATGTTAGGAACCTGGGTGGGAATTCCCAGATATGCTCAGAATTAGTCCAAAATGAAATAAATACACCAAACCCACAGACATTGCCAACATCCTAGCTGACAGGTTCAGCGCAAACTTCTCCCCCCCTTCCCCACCAAAAGGGCAAATATCTATCCCAGCAGAGTGCTGCCCCCCCTGACATCTCAGATACTCAGGTAAGGGCTGCCCTCTCCAAAGCAAAAAACACAGCATCAGTGGGACCAGACGGTGTCCCAGGCTGCGTCCTACATGAACTCCAAGAAGAACTAAACTCAAACATAAAACTACTGTTCAATCTCAGCCTTACTACAGGATATGTACCCAAAGAGTGGCGTACAGCAACAGTGGTCCCTCTCCACAAAGGTGGTGCCTCAACGGATCCTGGAAACTATCGCCCCATAAGCTTGACTAGCTTGGTCTGCAAAGCTATGGAAAGGATCATCATGGATCTCATACATAAAGATATTGGGGACCTACAGACACTGGATCCTACCCAGTTCGGCTTTGTTAAGGGCAGATCCTGCCTCTTAAACCTGGTCGATTTCTTTGTAACAGTCACCAAGGCCATTGACGAGAGGAAGGTGGTCCACACAGCCTACCTGGACCTTGCAAAAGCCTTCGATACAATACCCCACTTGGGCATTATAGATAAGCTCACCAGCTTAAATATAAACCCCTATGTCACTAGATGGGTTGCAAACTGGCTCAAGGACAGAACCCACATGGTTAGAATTGCTGGAGCTATGTCAGACTCCAAACCAGTTACAAGTGGCGTCCCACAAGGCTCAGTCCTGGGACCCCTCTTGTTCGGTATATATTTCTCAGAGGTACAGGCTAACACGGAAGGACTGTGGCTGATCAAGTTCGCAGATGACTGCAAACTGGGCACCATAATAGACTCTCCAGCCGACACAAGCATCCTACAAAAGGGCCTCATAGAAACAGACAACTGCTGCCAGAGCCATGGCTTCAAGCTAAACGCCAAAATGTGCCAGCTTCAAGAGAAAAATTGCACAGGACACTAATAGCAATCTCTCATTTGACAACCACGTGGCCAAAGTGGTTAGAAAAACATTTTATATAGCCCACCTAATCATGAAGGGATTCACATCTAGATCAGGGGAGGTCATCGTGCCTCTTTACTCATCCCTCATCAGGCCCATAATTGAGTACAATGCCCCTTTTGGGATGTACCTTACCAGACACCTGCAGCAACTGGAAAGACCCCAAAAGTACCTCACCAAGAGGATCATAGGGCTCAAACAGATGCCATATGCTGCCCGGTTAAAGAAACTCCAGCTCTACTCAGTGGCATACCGCCTGCTCAGAGGCGATCTGTGCCTGACGTATAAAGCCATGTCCAACCCGGATTTAATGGACATGCTGCACCTCAGAAAATCCAAATCCCATCGAGCTACGCGCTCAAGAGACTTGAACCTCAGCACTGAAATAAATAGGACATGCTGGAGGGACAGATTCTTAACACAGAAGCTCCCTTCACTCTGGAATAAAATCCTAGTCCAGGTTAGGCAGAGTCCCTCATTGACTCTCTTCAAGAGGAATCTTGATGAGTGGATGGGAGATAGTAGGTTTATCCCGGGTATCACTTCTGTGTCACTGTTAGACAGAGGCACAGTATACTAACCTCGAAAAAGGGCATAGCAAAATTCATTTAAAATGGGTGGCAAAAGCCAAACACACTCTGGCTAGGCTTATAAATGCCCTAGGGCAGATAGCCTAGTATGAACCTATGAACCTATTATGGATTTACATTTTAAGCCTATGTGTTCTAAGACCCCCTCCCTACCTAAACTTATACCCAAATAATCACATTCTTGTATTGCAACGAGAGCAGGATGTGGTGTTCCGGGCATTTCTCCAGCCATGCCTTGTCCATCCGTACCTCTCCTCTCTGGGACCAGCTACTATATTCCTTCTGAAAAATCACTGCATTAAACAACAAGAAGTCAAACCTAACATAAGGATTAAATGCCAAAAGCTGTCTACATGTGTTCTATAACACTACCAATAACTTAAGAACAATATTGCTGTGAAATTCTCAGGATCTTTTTATATAACTGGGTAATCTCTGATTAATTGAGTAACAGTTCATATTTTACCTACAGTGGGGCCATTGTTTGGCCCTGAAGACTAAACCTGAACCGTCTGAAATGCCAAAAGACTGCAAGTGCAAACACAGACACGGCAACATGGGTGTAAATAAAAAAAAAACATTAATGAAAATAAGCGCTTTCACGTCAGAATGGACGCTTCATCAGATTACAATAACAGCCTCAAACCACATTCTATAAATACCTAATTAACTGTTTAAAACATCCAGTAAAATCGCATCTCTCATATCATGTGATTCAGCCTTAAAGAAAGACCAGCACAGAATAAGCAGGTGACACAGTAAATAACCGAACAATGCAAAATAGCAATGAAACATTAAAAATAAAACATAATAATAAATATGCAAACAAACGTAGCACCAAATAAAAAGGGGGTGCAATATAATAAATACTAATAAAGCATGGAAAAATAGAATGTGAAAATTATATGTGAATCTTACTTCTTGAGGGGCCTGTCTAATAGGAAAGGATTAATAGATACTGTATCATTAAGACCATGGTATCTGTCGGCTTGTAGCCTAATGATCCTTCTTGTTTCTGCTCTTTCTGTAAATTTTGAATGTTGGCCAGACGGGGACTCCTATAGGTAAGCTCTAATACCATAAACCTAAACCTATGAGTAGTTCCCTCATTCAATACATGTCTGGCTATGGCATTTGTCTCGTCGTCTTTGTTGATAGCATATATGTGTTTACAGGAACCTTACTTGACCCCCCCCCCCCCCATTTAGACCCATAGTTACTAGTAAAGAGTAACTAACAAAGCCTATTTCCATCTACAAAGAGAAAAAGCTGAGACCTTTGGTGGATAAGGTAGACTTGGTTTTAAGAGATACTGAGCATTTTATTGTTACATTCACAGATTTTGTGTTTTCAACAAATATGATCCAGAATGTTTTTTTTTTGTCACATTAGATGTAACATCCCTTTTTACCTCGATACCTAATGAAGAAGGGGATTGATTTTGTTAGACACCTTTTATCTACAGTAATGAATGTAACTACTGATGCTGTTACTTTATACTGTATATTATTAGATTTGATTTTAACTAACAATGTTTTTTATATGATGGACAATATTATTTACAAAGAAAAGGGGTAGCCATGGATACTCCCTGCACGAATTTGTATGCCAGTTTAGTAATGGCATATTGGGAGAGTACCTGCATTATGGCTGATGACGAAGAGGTGTTTCAGTGAACACCTCTTGGTCAACAAGTAATGAACGAACACACTAAAGCGTGAATGCTCAAAACAGTGATTTCTTTCCCTGGGAAAGAAATCACTTGGCCATCCCCATGTGTTTAGGTTCATAGGTTCATAGGTTCATACTAGGCTATCTGCCCAAGGGCATTTATAAGCCTAGCCCATAGTTATGTGGCTTTCGCCACCCCTTTAGTTGAATAAAAACTATGCCTATCATTTTTCTGTGCCTCTGTCAAGCAGTGACACTGAAGTAATCCCTGGGGTATATCTGCGATCTCCCATCCATTGGTCAAGATTCCTCTTGAACAAGGCCAGCGAGGTGCTCTGCCTCACATGTACCGGGATTTTGTTCCACAGCATAGGGAGTCTCTGGGTGATGAATCTGTCCCTCCAGCACGTTCTATTTATAACCGTGTCAAGGTTTAAGTCTCCGCCCTTGTGGTTCTGAGGGATCTAGATTTTTGAGGTGAAGCATATTCATCAAATCTGGGTTTGACATGGCCTTATATGTCAGGCACAGGTCACCTCTGAGCAAGCGGTATGAGACTGAATAAAGCTGGAGTTCTTTCAGTCGGGCAGCATAAGACATATTTTTGAGACCCTTTATCCTTTTGGTGAGGAACTTTTGGGGCCTTTCAAGCTGCATCAGGTGTCTGGTCAGATACATTCGAACGGGCATTGTACTCAATCATAGGTCTAATGAGTGATGAGTACAGGGGACGATGACCTCCCTTGATCTAGATGTGAATCCCTTCATGATCAGGTGGGCGATATAGAAGGTTTTCCTAACTACTTTAGCAACATGAGTGTCAAGCGAAGACTACTGTCAACTTGGGTCCCCAGATCCCTGATGACTTTTCTGTGCTCAGTGGATTGTCACCTATATGGTAGCTAGGGGTAACCTTGTTTTTCCCGAAGGGTATGACTATGCATTTTTGGCGTTTAACTTCAGGCCATGGCTCTGGCACCAGTTATCCGTTTCTGTGAGGCCCTTCTGGAGGATATCTGTGTCAGATGTGTTTTCGACTATGGCCCAGTTTGCAGTCATCTGCAAACTTTGTCAGCCATAACCCTCCTGTGTTTGCGTGTACTTCAGAAAAGTAGATGCCGAACAAGAGTGGACCCAGGACTGAGCCCTGTGGGACACCACTTGTGACAGGCTTTGAGTCTGACATGGCTCCAGCAACTCTGACCCTGTGGGTTCTGTCGCTTAGCCAGTTTGCAACCCATCTTGTGATGTATGGGTTTACATTCAAGCTGATGAGTTTTTCGATGATACCTGAGTGGGGTATTGTGTCGAAGGCCTTTGCCAGGTCGAGGTAGGCTGTATGGACTGCCTTTCCCTCATCAATGGCCTTGGTGACTGTCTCAAAAAGTCAACCAAGTTTAAGAGGCAGGATCTGCCTTTGACAAAGCCAAACTGGGTTGGATCCAAAGTCTGCAAGTTCCCTATGTCTTTATTTATGAGTTCCATTATGATCCTCTCCATGGCTTTGCAGATAAGGCTTGTCAAGCTAATGGGGCGTAATTTCCAGGGTCTGTGGAGGCACCGCCTTATGAAGTGGGACCACAGTCGCCGCGCCACTCCTTGGGTGCGTATCCTGAGGTGAGGCTAAGATTAAACAGCTGTCCTAACTGTGGGTTTAATTCCTCGTTGAGTTCATGAAGCACACAGCCGGGGACACCATCCGGTCCCATGGATGCTGTGTTTTTGCCTTAGTGAGGGCAGTTCTCACCTGGGCGTTGGAGATGTTTGGGGGCTACAATCCTCTGGAATAGATATCTCTCCTTTGGGGAGGGGAGAAGTTTGCACTGAACCTGTCAGCCAGTATGTTAGCAATGTGTGTAGGTTCAGTAATTTTCACATCATTTTGAACTAATTCTGAGCATATCTGGGAGTTTCCTCCTAGGTTTCTAACATAGCTAAAGAAGGCCTTATGATTGTCTTTAGAGTCCTTGGCGATTTTTCTCTCAAAATTTGCCTTGGATGATTTTATGAGAGCTCTTAGTTTTTTACTTATAATGATCAAACGTGTCTTACCTTTCAAGGATTTTGCTCTATCTTGTAGTAGCTTCCTCCTTTTGTTGTAGAGCTTGTTTATGGCTGGGGTCCACCAGACTGGACGCTTGCCTTTGGTACAGAGAGTCTTAGTTTTGTTTGGGATTGCCTGATCCATGCAGTCCTGTAGGTGCTGGTAGAAGGCATTTGTAAGTGATTCAGCGGTTTGAGTAATGTTTACCACTGGCTCAGGGGCCTTAAAGGAGACCACACTAGTTTTTAGAAGTGGGAAATCGGCTTTTGAGAAGTTTTTCACTGTGGTCTTTTGTTTCAGGTGGGGGTGGGATGAGGACCTCCAGCGAGATTAGTTTATGATCTGATCTCACCAGTGAGGGGTATACTTCCGGTGTTGAACATTTTGATCCCATGTTCGTGATGATGAGATCAAGTATGTTTTCACCTCTTGTGGGGATGGTGACTAGTTGTTCCATGGCATTTGAGTTTATGAACTCCAGGAATCTTTGGGTTAGAGTGTTCGGGCTTGAGTAGTGTTCCCAGTCTATATTAGGGTAGTTGAAGTCACCTAGTATGATGGTGTTTGGAGATACATTTATCCTCCAATGTTTTCAGGAAGGCCATGTGAGGTTCCTGAGTTTGAGAGGGTGGCCTGTAACATGCTACAAATTGCAGAGCAGTCTTGCCTATGGTTAATTGCACCTGGATGGTCTCCGATGCATCGTGCGTTGCCACCAACCTTGAGGTGTGGGTGTCCTTTATGAATATGGACACCCCTCCTTTCTTGGTGTTGTCCGGATTTTGGGGCCGAACGTATGATATGAGGTGAAACCTGTTAGTGCTGGGGTGCTCTCAGGAGCCTTGAACCAGGTTTCTGTCACAGCACAGACATCGATGTTCTCCATATTGAGAAGGGCCTCGAGTGTGTGCATCTTGAGATTGAGACTTCTGGCATTGAGCAGCATTACCCTTAGTTTTTTCCTTTTGGTGTTCTAGGGTGGTAGGTTTAGAATTTGAGCCTTGCCTAAAAAGGCACTATGGGGTGGCAAGAGCCTTTGCCAATATCCGAAGCCCAGGGTGACAGGTGCAAGCCGTCCCTTGCGAAGCAGCGTGGCTTGTCCAGCATGTCATCCCAGGCAGACAGACATTGATCCCCTTTGAATGACACCAGAATTTAAGCCAATTATTAAAGCTGATCATCTTATCACTGTATTGTGGCATCATTCTAGGTGAAGGTAGGATACTGCTCAAGGTCAGGGTCATACCTGCCTGGGCTACATAATCAGAGAGCTCCTCGGCGTCCCTTTTCATGTAGTCCAAGGAGGTGCGTCTCAGGTCGTTGACACCAGCGTGGACAATGACTGAGTCGTACTTGTACCTGCTGTTGAGAGACCTGAGTGCTTGCGTTATGTGGCGGATTCTAGCGCCCGACAGGCAGCTTACTGTGACCTTCTCCTTACTCAGTCTGGTGAGCGGACGCCAGTGTGCCTGACTATGGAATCACCAATGACAAGTGTGTCTGGCATTTTGTTTGGCCTTAAGGGCTGTGACTGTTTGACACTCTGACTGTGTGGTCTATGTGTTGCATGTGTTGGGTCGTGAGGTGGTAGTTGTTTGGGTGTCTGCTTTGGTGGCCTCTGCTGTTTTGGTAAATTTTTGACCAGAGCCTCCAAGTATGTCTTTGTGTGAGTATGTGTATGATTTGAAGTTGTGATGGTACCATGTGTGACTGGGTATGTATTGTGTGTGGTTGCCTTCTCCTCCTGTCTGGTCTTGCCAGTCCTATGTTGAGAGAGCTCAGCCTCCAGTTTGGCCGTATAGTTGCATCTCTCGCATGTATTTGTGTTTTGTGGGAGAAGGAGAGGATTGTCTGTGTACATGAGGCAATTGTAACATTGCCTCAATATTCCCAGGTTCACCAGTTGAGCTGGAGAGGACACTAGCAACTGATCCCTCGACATACTAGAAGTAGTAGATAAAGAACTTTCAAAGGACTCCGGGGGAAGTGGGTTTTGGGCTGGTGGGGTACTATCTATAATAAGAGTGCTTTATCAAGGTGCAAGTACTGTAGGAGTAAGTGCTAGGCTTTACAGATAGAGAATAGTCTACTTGGGAATCAAGTAGAGATGAACTTTTCAGTTATAGGATATGCTGGTTAGATCAGCAGTACAGTTTAGCGTGTTTTATAGCAGGGGCTGAAGGGAGCTAGGAATTGGCCCAAACGACCAATGGACTACTAGTTTCTGGCTGAAACTTCACCAAATCGGACAAAAGGGCCGCTCAGTGCTTCCCACTCCCACTGGTAAGCAAAGAAACTTCCCTCCTTCCTAATAAGGCAATGGATCAGTAACAGGAACTAAAAACAAAGCCCAGGGATCAGCAACTCTGAAACTGGACTACTCTAGTTCAGTAAAGTGGGAAAACAAGAGATTTTTTGTTTTATTACAGAGATAAGGAAAAAACAGACAGTAAATGCTATAAATGCTGTAAATCGGCTAGCGCACTTTAGTGTGTAGCCTACAGAAACAATTTGCAACAATTAGTAACTTAAAGTGCAATAAACAGTGTAAAATGCAGAAATCACTTAAAGTAGCAGTAAAACAGGCGAAATGCAGTCGCTAGCTTAATAACAGTGGGAAAGCCACAAAAATACTTATATCTGGTAGAAAGTCACTCTTTTAGCTCTCTGCTGCTTGGATCACTCTGCAGGCCACCACGAGGATCTGTGCAGAGTTGGTACAAGCTGGAAAACATGTGTTTAGCGTGTTTTATAGCAGGGGCTGAAAGGAGCTAGGAATTGGCCCAAAACGACCAATAGACTACTAGTTTCTGGCTGAAACTTCACCAATTCGGACAAAAGGCTACTCAGTGCTTCCCACTCCAACTGGTAAGCAAAGAAACTTCCCTCCTTCCTAATAAGACAATGCATCAGTAGCAGGAACTAAAACAAAGCCCAGGGATCAGCAACTCTGAAACTGGACTACTTTAGTTCAGTAAGGTGGGAAAACAAGAGATTTTTTTTTTTTTTTTTTTTACAGAGACAAGGTAAAAAAACAGACAGTAAATGCTATAAATGCTTTTAAGTGGCTAGCACACTTGAGTGTGTTAGCCTACAGGTAAAATTAAGCAACAAATAACTTTTAAGAGTGCAAAACAGTTAATCAACACAAAAACAGTTTAAATAGAATGCAGAGCTGTATAAACAGGCTAAGATGCAGTTGCTAAGCAGTAAATATTCAAAAAGCCAGAAAAAAATACTTAAATCAGTTATAGCAAATACAGTTATAACAAGTGCTCTGAAATATACTGTATATTTCCAATATGTTTGAGAAGGACAGTCAGAACACAAGAAGGTTCAGGCGAAGAAGAAAAAGTTTTGTTTTACTTTTTGAAAAGGTAAAAAGGAGGAACAGAAGGCCTTATCAAATGTTCTCTCTGTATTAAGAAGAATGAGCTAATGACACTAGACTGGGAGGTGTGTCACAGAAGGGGCGGGCAACTGCAAAGCCACCAAGTATAAGAGCAAGACACCAACAGGGAGGGAGGGTGGGACAAAATAGCCTAAGACAACAAGCTATGAAAGTTTTTAAACAGAAAAAGATTTCTGAAGATTCTGAATAGACAAAGTGCTTTATATATATTAAATTATAAAAACAGTAATCTGTTAAAATAATCAAAAAATACTTATATTTTGTAGCTCAGTTGCGGTCAAACAACTTCTCCAGCCTGCACCAAAGACCAGAAACACAACTTTTTTACAAGAACACAAAAGAACCAGCCCCCACTAGCCAAGAGATAATTACACAGAGTAAATGTTTCAGTTTATACAATAGCCTAAGACAACAAGCTATGAAAGTTTTTAAACAGAAAAAGATTTCTGAAGATTCTGAATAGACAAAGTGCTTTATATATATTAAATTATAAAACAGTAATCTGTTAAAATAATCAAAAAATACTTATATTTTGTAGCTCAGTTGTGGTCAAACAACTTCTCCAGCCTGCACCAAAGACCAGAAACACAACTTTTTTTTTACAAGAACACAAAAGAACCAGCCCCCACTAGCCAAGAGATAATTACACAGAGTAAATGTTTCAGTTTATACAATAGCCTAAGACAACAAGCTATGAAAGTTTTTAAACAGAAAAAGATTTCTGAAGATTCTGAATAGACAAAGTGCTTTATATATATTAAATTATAAAAACAGTAATCTGTTAAAATAATCAAAAAATACTTATATTTTGTAGCTCAGTTGCGGTCAAACAACTTCTCCAGCCTGCACCAAAGACCAGAAACACAACTTTTTTTACAAGAACACAAAAGAACCAGCCCCCACTAGCCAAGAGATAATTACACAGAGTAAATGTTTCAGTTTATACAATAGCCTAAGACAACAAGCTATGAAAGTTTTCAACAGAAAAAAGATTTCTGAAGATTCTGAATAGACAAAGTGCTTTATATATATTAAATTATAAAAACAGTAATCTGTTAAAATAATCAAAAATACTTATATTTTGTAGCTCAGTTGCGGTCAAACAACTTCTCCAGCCTGCACCAAAGACCAGAAACACAACTTTTTTTTACAAGAACACAAAAGAACCAGCCCCACTAGCCAAGAGATAATTACACAGAGTAAATGTTTCAGTTTATACAATAGCCTAAGACAACAAGCTATGAAAGTTTTAAACAGAAAAAGATTTCTGAAGATTCTGAATAGACAAAGTGCTTTATATATATTAAATTATAAAACAGTAATCTGTTAAAATAATCAAAAATACTTATATTTTGTAGCTCAGTTCTTGGTCAAACAACTTCTCCAGGCTGCACCAAAGACCAGAAACACAACTTTTTTTTACAAGAACACAAAAGAACCAGCCCCCACTAGCCAAGAGATAATTACACAGAGTAAATGTTTCAGTTTATACAATAGCCTAAGACAACAAGCTATGAAAGTTTTTAAACAGAAAGATTTCTGAAGATTCTGAATAGACAAAGTGCTTTATATATATTAAATTATAAAAACAGTAATCTGTTAAAATAATCAAAAATACTTATATTTTGTAGCTCAGTTGCGGTCAAACAACTTCTCCAGCCTGCACCAAAGACCAGAAACACAACTTTTTTTTACAAGAACACAAAAGAACCAGCCCCCACTAGCCAAGAGATAATTACACAGAGTAAATGTTTCAGTTTATACAATAGCCTAAGACAACAAGCTATGAAAGTTTTTAAACAGAAAAAGATTTCTGAAGATTCTGAATAGACAAAGTGCTTTATATATATTAAATTATAAAAACAGTAATCTGTTAAAATAATCAAAAAATACTTATATTTTGTAGCTCAGTTGCGGTCAAACAACTTCTCCAGCCTGCACCAAAGACCAGAAACACAACTTTTTTTACAAGAACACAAAAGAACCAGCCCCACTAGCCAAGAGATAATTACACAGAGTAAATGTTTCAGTTTATACAATAGCCTAAGACAACAAGCTATGAAAGTTTTTAAACAGAAAAAGATTTCTGAAGATTCTGAATAGACAAAGTGCTTTATATATATTAAATTATAAAACAGTAATCTGTTAAAATAATCAAAAATACTTATATTTTGTAGCTCAGTTCTTGGTCAAACAACTTCTCCAGCCTGCACCAAAGACCAGAAACACAACTTTTTTTTACAAGAACACAAAAGAACCAGCCCCCACTAGCCAAGAGATAATTACACAGAGTAAATGTTTCAGTTTATACAATAGCCTAAGACAACAAGCTATGAAAGTTTTAAACAGAAAAAGATTTCTGAAGATTCTGAATAGACAAAGTGCTTTATATATATTAAATTATAAAAACAGTAATCTGTTAAAATAATCAAAAATACTTATATTTTGTAGCTCAGTTATGGGTCAAACAACTTCTCCAGCCTGCACCAAAGACCAGAAACACAACTTTTTTTTTACAAGAACACAAAAGAACCAGCCCCACTAGCCAAGAGATAATTACACAGAGTAAATGTTTCAGTTTATACAATAGCCTAAGACAACAAGCTATGAAAGTTTTAAACAGAAAAAGATTTCTGAAGATTCTGAATAGACAAAGTGCTTTATATATATTAAATTATAAAAACAGTAATCTGTTAAAATAATCAAAAATACTTATATTTTGTAGCTCAGTTGCGGTCAAACAACTTCTCCAGCCTGCACCAAAGACCAGAAACACAACTTTTTTTACAAGAACACAAAAGAACCAGCCCCACTAGCCAAGAGATAATTACACAGAGTAAATGTTTCAGTTTATACAATAGCCTAAGACAACAAGCTATGAAAGTTTTTAAACAGAAAAAGATTTCTGAAGATTCTGAATAGACAAAGTGCTTTATATATATTAAATTATAAAAACAGTAATCTGTTAAAATAATCAAAAAATACTTATATTTTGTAGCTCAGTTGCGGTCAAACAACTTCTCCAGCCTGCACCAAAGACCAGAAACACAACTTTTTTTACAAGAACACAAAAGAACCAGCCCCCACTAGCCAAGAGATAATTACACAGAGTAAATGTTTCAGTTTATACAATAGCCTAAGACAACAAGCTATGAAAGTTTTTAAACAGAAAAAGATTTCTGAAGATTCTGAATAGACAAAGTGCTTTATATATATTAAATTATAAAACAGTAATCTGTTAAAATAATCAAAAAATACTTATATTTTGTAGCTCAGTTGCGGTCAAACAACTTCTCCAGCCTGCACCAAAGACCAGAAACACAACTTTTTTTTTACAAGAACACAAAAGAACCAGCCCCCACTAGCCAAGAGATAATTACACAGAGTAAATGTTTCAGTTTATACAATAGCCTAAGACAACAAGCTATGAAAGTTTTTAAACAGAAAAAGATTTCTGAAGATTCTGAATAGACAAAGTGCTTTATATATATTAAATTATAAAACAGTAATCTGTTAAAATAATCAAAAAATACTTATATTTTGTAGCTCAGTTGCGGTCAAACAACTTCTCCAGCCTGCACCAAAGACCAGAAACACAACTTTTTTTTTACAAGAACACAAAAGAACCAGCCCCACTAGCCAAGAGATAATTACACAGAGTAAATGTTTCAGTTTATACAATAGCCTAAGACAACAAGCTATGAAAGTTTTAAACAGAAAAAAGATTTCTGAAGATTCTGAATAGACAAAGTGCTTTATATATATTAAATTATAAAAACAGTAATCTGTTAAAATAATCAAAAATACTTATATTTTGTAGCTCAGTTGCGGTCAAACAACTTCTCCAGCCTGCACCAAAGACCAGAAACACAACTTTTTTTACAAGAACACAAAAGAACCAGCCCCCACTAGCCAAGAGATAATTACACAGAGTAAATGTTTCAGTTTATACAATAGCCTAAGACAACAAGCTATGAAAGTTTTTAAACAGAAAAAGATTTCTGAAGATTCTGAATAGACAAAGTGCTTTATATATATTAAATTATAAAAACAGTAATCTGTTAAAATAATCAAAAATACTTATATTTTGTAGCTCAGTTCTTGGTCAAACAACTTCTCCAGCCTGCACCAAAGACCAGAAACACAACTTTTTTTTACAAGAACACAAAAGAACCAGCCCCACTAGCCAAGAGATAATTACACAGAGTAAATGTTTCAGTTTATACAATAGCCTAAGACAACAAGCTATGAAAGATTTAAACAGAAAAAGATTTCTGAAGATTCTGAATAGACAAAGTGCTTTATATATATTAAATTATAAAACAGTAATCTGTTAAAATAATCAAAAATACTTATATTTTGTAGCTCAGTTGCGGTCAAACAACTTCTCCAGCCTGCACCAAAGACCAGAAACACAACTTTTTTTTTACAAGAACACAAAAGAACCAGCCCCCACTAGCCAAGAGATAATTACACAGAGTAAATGTTTCAGTTTATACAATAGCCTAAGACAACAAGCTATGAAAGTTTTTAAACAGAAAAAGATTTCTGAAGATTCTGAATAGACAAAGTGCTTTATATATATTAAATTATAAAACAGTAATCTGTTAAAATAATCAAAAATACTTATATTTTGTAGCTCAGTTCTTGGTCAAACAACTTCTCCAGCCTGCACCAAAGACCAGAAACACAACTTTTTTTACAAGAACACAAAAGAACCAGCCCCACTAGCCAAGAGATAATTACACAGAGTAAATGTTTCAGTTTATACAATAGCCTAAGACAACAAGCTATGAAAGTTTTAAACAGAAAAAGATTTCTGAAGATTCTGAATAGACAAAGTGCTTTATATATATTAAATTATAAAAACAGTAATCTGTTAAAATAATCAAAAAATACTTATATTTTGTAGCTCAGTTGCGGTCAAACAACTTCTCCAGCCTGCACCAAAGACCAGAAACACAACTTTTTTTTACAAGAACACAAAAGAACCAGCCCCCACTAGCCAAGAGATAATTACACAGAGTAAATGTTTCAGTTTATACAATAGCCTAAGACAACAAGCTATGAAAGTTTTAAACAGAAAAAGATTTCTGAAGATTCTGAATAGACAAAGTGCTTTATATATATTAAATTATAAAACAGTAATCTGTTAAAATAATCAAAAATACTTATATTTTGTAGCTCAGTTGCTTGGTCAAACAACTTCTCCAGCCTGCACCAAAGACCAGAAACACAACTTTTTTTTACAAGAACACAAAAGAACCAGCCCCCACTAGCCAAGAGATAATTACACAGAGTAAATGTTTCAGTTTATACAATAGCCTAAGACAACAAGCTATGAAAGTTTTAAACAGAAAAAGATTTCTGAAGATTCTGAATAGACAAAGTGCTTTATATATATTAAATTATAAAAACAGTAATCTGTTAAAATAATCAAAAATACTTATATTTTGTAGCTCAGTTATGTCAAACAACTTCTCCAGCCTGCACCAAAGACCAGAAACACAACTTTTTTTACAAGAACACAAAAGAACCAGCCCCCACTAGCCAAGAGATAATTACACAGAGTAAATGTTTCAGTTTATACAATAGCCTAAGACAACAAGCTATGAAAGTTTTAAACAGAAAAAGATTTCTGAAGATTCTGAATAGACAAAGTGCTTTATATATATTAAATTATAAAACAGTAATCTGTTAAAATAATCAAAAATACTTATATTTTGTAGCTCAGTTCTGGGTCAAACAACTTCTCCAGCCTGCACCAAAGACCAGAAACACAACTTTTTTTACAAGAACACAAAAGAACCAGCCCCCACTAGCCAAGAGATAATTACACAGAGTAAATGTTTCAGTTTATACAATAGCCTAAGCCAACAAGCTATGAAAGTTTTCAAACAGAAAAAGATTTCTGAAGATTCTGAATAGACAAAGTGCTTTATATATATTAAATTATAAAAACAGTAATCTGTTAAAATAATCAAAAATACTTATATTTTGTAGCTCAGTTGCGGTCAAACAACTTCTCCAGTCTGCACCAAAGACCAGAAACACAACTTTTGTGTTACAAGAACACAAAAGAACCAGCCCCACTAGCCAAGAGATAATTACACAGAGTAAATGTTTCAGTTTATACAATAGCCTAAGACAACAAGCTATGAAAGTTTTTAAACAGAAAAAGATTTCTGAAGATTCTGAATAGACAAAGTGCTTTATATATATTAAATTATAAAAACAGTAATCTGTTAAAATAATCAAAAAATACTTATATTTTGTAGCTCAGTTGCGGTCAAACAACTTCTCCAGCCTGCACCAAAGACCAGAAACACAACTTTTTTTTACAAGAACACAAAAGAACCAGCCCCCACTAGCCAAGAGATAATTACACAGAGTAAATGTTTCAGTTTATACAATAGCCTAAGACAACAAGCTATGAAAGTTTTTAAACAGAAAAAGATTTCTGAAGATTCTGAATAGACAAAGTGCTTTATATATATTAAATTATAAAAACAGTAATCTGTTAAAATAATCAAAAATACTTATATTTTGTAGCTCAGTTGCGGTCAAACAACTTCTCCAGCCTGCACCAAAGACCAGAAACACAACTTTTTTTTTACAAGAACACAAAAGAACCAGCCCCCACTAGCCAAGAGATAATTACACAGAGTAAATGTTTCAGTTTATACAATAGCCTAAGACAACAAGCTATGAAAGTTTTAAACAGAAAAAGATTTCTGAAGATTCTGAATAGACAAAGTGCTTTATATATATTAAATTATAAAAACAGTAATCTGTTAAAATAATCAAAAAATACTTATATTTTGTAGCTCAGTTGCGGTCAAACAACTTCTCCAGTCTGCACCAAAGACCAGAAACACAACTTTTTTTTACAAGAACACAAAAGAACCAGCCCCCACTAGCCAAGAGATAATTACACAGAGTAAATGTTTCAGTTTATACAATAGCCTAAGACAACAAGCTATGAAAGTTTTTAAACAGAAAAAGATTTCTGAAGATTCTGAATAGACAAAGTGCTTTATATATATTAAATTATAAAACAGTAATCTGTTAAAATAATCAAAAAATACTTATATTTTGTAGCTCAGTTGCGGTCAAACAACTTCTCCAGCCTGCACCAAAGACCAGAAACACAACTTTTTTTTACAAGAACACAAAAGAACCAGCCCCACTAGCCAAGAGATAATTACACAGAGTAAATGTTTCAGTTTATACAATAGCCTAAGACAACAAGCTATGAAAGTTTTTAAACAGAAAAAGATTTCTGAAGATTCTGAATAGACAAAGTGCTTTATATATATTAAATTATAAAAACAGTAATCTGTTAAAATAATCAAAAATACTTATATTTTGTAGCTCAGTTGCGGTCAAACAACTTCTCCAGCCTGCACCAAAGACCAGAAACACAACTTTTTTTTTTACAAGAACACACAAGAACCAGCCCCCACTAGCCAAGAGATAATTACACAGAGTAAATGTTTCAGTTTATACAATAGCCTAAGACAACAAGCTATGAAAGTTTTTAAACAGAAAAAGATTTCTGAAGATTCTGAATAGACAAAGTGCTTTATATATATTAAATTATAAAAACAGTAATCTGTTAAAATAATCAAAAAATACTTATATTTTGTAGCTCAGTTGCGGTCAAACAACTTCTCCAGCCTGCACCAAAGACCCCTTTCCTCACTGTAGTTTGATCTTGGACTTAGGTTCATAGGTTCATACTAGGCTATCAGCCCTGGGGCAATTATAAGCCTAGCCCGATTCTGTATGGCTTACGCCACCCCTTGATTTGAGTATACTGTGCCCTTTTTAAGGTTTAGTTTACTGTGCCTCTGTCTAATAGTGACACGGGAGTAATCCCTGGGACAAACCTACGATCCCCCATCCACCTATCGAGATTCTTCTTGAAGAGATTCAGTGAGGTGCTCTGCCTCACATGAACTGGAATTCTATTCCAGAGCGAAGGGAGCCTCTGGGTTATGAACCTGTCCCTCCAGCAAGTTCTATTTATTTCTGTGCTGAGGTTCAAGTCCCTCGAGCGTGTGGCTCTAAAGAATTTAGATTTACTGAGGTGGAGCATGTCCATTAATTCTGGATTTGACATAGCTTTGTATGTCAGACATAGATCGCCTCAAAGTAGGAGGTATGCAACTGAGTAGAGCTGGAGTTTTTTTAACCAAGCAGCATATGGCATCTGTTTGAGACCCTTGATCCTCTTGGTGAGATACTTTTGGGGTCTTTCTAATTGCTGCAGGTGTCGGGTAAGGTACATCCCAAAAGGGGCATCGTATTCTATGATGGGCCTGATGAGGGATGAATAAAGGGGCACGATTACCTCTCTTGATCTAGATGTGAAACCCTTCGTGATGAGGTGGGCTATGTAGAAGGTCTTTCTAACCACTTTGGCAATGTGGTTTTCAAAGGAGAGATTGCTATCAACTTGGGTCCCCAGGTCCCTAATAACTTTCTCTGTACTTAATGGGTTTCCGCCTATGTGGTAATTTGTGGGCACATTGTTTTTGCCAAAGGGTATGACTATACATATTTTGGCATTTAGCTTTAAACCATGGCACTGGCACCAGTTATCTGTCTCTGTGAGACCTTTTTGAAGGATGTTTGTGTCAGCTGGAGAGTCGATTATGGCTCCCAGTTTGCAGTCGTCTGTGAACTTGGTGAGCCATAGTCCTCCCATGTTTGCCTGTACCTTGGAAAAGTATATACCGAACAAGAGTGGTCCCAGGACAGAACCCTGTGGGATGCCACTTGTGACCGGTTTCGAGTCTGACATGGCTCCAGCAACTCTCACTCTGTGGGTTCTGTCTTTGAGCCAGTTTGCGACCCATCTTGTGACATAGAGGTTTATATTTAAGATGGATAGCTTATCTATGATGCCCGAGTGGGGTATTGTGTCAAATGCCTTTGCAAGGTCCAGATAGGCTGTGTGGACTACCTTTCCTTCATCTATGGCTTTGGTGACTGTTTCGAAGAAGTCAACCAGGTTCAAAAGGCAGGATCTGCCCTTGACAAAGCCGAACTGGGTAGGATCTAGTGTCTGTAGGTCCCCAATGTCTTTGTTTATGAGCTCTATGATGATCCTCTCCATAGCCTTGCAGACTAAGCTAGTCAGGCTTATGGGGCGATAGTTTCCAGGGTCCATAGAGGGTTCACCTTTGTGGAGTGGGACCACTGTTGCTGTACGCCATTCTGTGGGCACATATACTGTAGTGAGGCTGAGATTGTACAGCTGTTTTATTTGAGGGATTAGTTCCTCTTGGAGTTCATGTAGGACGCAACCTGGGACGCCATCTGGTCCCATGGAAGCAGTGTTTTTTGCTTTGGAGAGAGCAGCCTTCACCTGAGCATCAGAGATGTTTGGGAGGCAGCCCTCTGCTGGGATAGATACTTGCTCTTTTGGGGAGTTTGCACTGAACCTGTCTGCCAGGATATTGGCGATGTCTGTGGGTTCAGTGTATTTTTTGTCGTTTAGAATCAACTCAGAACAAGTCTGGGAGTTCCATCCCAGGTTCCTAACATAACTGAAAAAAGCCTTATGATTGTCTTTGGTGTCCTGTGCAATTTTTCTCTTGAAGCTGGCCTTGGAGGATTTTATGAGGGATCGTAAATTTTTGCTAGTACTGTTCAGAGATGCCTTCCCTATTGGGGATTTTGCTCTATCATGTAGTAGCTTCCTCCTTCTGTTGTACAGTTTATTTATGGCAGGGTTCCACCAGACTGGACGCCTGCCTTTGGATGAGTGGGTCTTGGTTTTGTTTGGGATAGCATGATCCATGCATTCCTGGAGATGTCTGTAGAATGCGTTTATATAGGATTCTGCAGTTTGGGCCGTAGTGTCCACTGGCCCTGGGGCCTTAAAGGATTCCACTTCGGTTTTGAGAAGTGAGAAGTTCGCTTTTGAGAAGTTTTTCACTGTGGTTTTCTGGGCTGGGGGTGGGGTCGGGATGTGGACATCCAGTGAAATTAATTTATGGTCTGATCTTACCAATGAGGGTTATACTTCTGGTGTGGAGCATAGAGTCCCCATGTTGGTAATGATCAGGTCTAGTATGTTGTCTCCTCTTATGGGAGTGGTGACTAGTTGTTCCATAGTTGTATATTTAGTTAAGGGGTGTGTGGGGGGTACATCCAACCCATGTTGGGGGGTGTGGGGTGAAGCCTCCCCACATTGTTATGTTTTAAAGTGTGTGTATATGTGTGTTTGTGCTAGCGAAACCACTGTTTTGAGCATTCGCACTTTAGTGTGTTCATTCATTACATGTCAACCAAGAGCTGTTCGCTGAAACACCTCTTCAGTCTTTTAATATAGACCCAATGATTCGTTAGTTCGATTTATACTATTCTACAAGAGGTTTGTTGATTATATTTTTTTGTTGTGGAATGGCACTGAACAACAATTAATTGATTGTATCTCATATTTGAATAGTACCGCAGATTTCCTTAGGTTTACAGACACATGGTCGAAAGAGAATATTAACTTTCTGGATGTTAAGATCACTAGAGGCACTGATGGGATATCTACTAGTGTTTTCCAGAAAGAATGCAAAAGAAATAACCTTTTCTATAGGGATAGTATGCATCCCCCTCTTATCTATAGGAATGTAATAGAAGGACAAGGTTTAAGAATTTCCCGCTTGACTAGTAATAAAAATGACTATGAAATAGCTTTGGATAGATTACATTCCAGTTTAGTTCAGAGGGGCTATAAACCTGAAGAATGTTCAGTTAAAAGACTTAAAGAAAGAGCTGATCATAGAGGGAAAGGGAGACCTTTCTTTAGGAATAAAAATTTAGATACAGATATGACTAGAATATCAAAACCTGTTATTTAATCACATGATAAATATAGAGTGGTCATCCCTTATACTAGAAATAATTTGGATGTGAAAAGAATTATTAACAAGAATTGGAAGATTTTGCAAACAGATGAAAGACTGAGGGGAATAGTAGGGGAAACAACCAGCTTCTCCTACAAGAATAATAAGTCTCTTAAGAGGCTATTATGTTACCAAACCAATAGAAAATGGAGTCAGGTGTCTCAGAGAAATGGAACTTACCCCTGTAGGAGATGTAATTTCTGCTCTTATATAGGGGATAGGCATACATTTGTTCATCCAACAACAGCTAAGGAATATGTTTTTCATTTCTATGCTGACTGTATGAGCAAGGACCTGATATATTTAGCATACTGTGTTAAATGTCCAGCTTTTTATGTTGGAAAAATGAACCGTACTCTACGAGAATGTATTCATGAACACATCTATGCTATCAACAAAGATAATGTGATGAATGCCATAGCCAGACATGTATTGAATGAGGGGAATGACTCATACATTTAGGTTTATGATATTAGAGCTTACCTATAGGAGTCCCCGTCTGGGCAACATTAAAAATTTACAGAAAGAGCAGAAACAAAAAGGATCATTAGGCTACAGGTGGCTAGATACCATGGTCTTAATGATACGGTATCTATTAAACCTTTCCTATTAGACAGACCCCTCAAGAAGTAAGATTTACATATAATTTTCACATTCTATTTTTCCATGCTTTATTAATATTTATTATATTGCACCCCCTTTTTATTTGGTGCTCGTTTGTTTGCATATTTATTATTATGTTTCATTGCTATTTTGCATTGTTAGGTTATTTACTGTGTCACCTGCTTATTCTGTGCTGGTCTTTCTTTAAGGCTGAATCAGATGATATGACAGATGTGATTTTATTGGATGTTTTAAACAGTTAATTAGGTATTTATAGAATGCGGTTTGAGGCTGCTGTTGTAATCTGATGAAGCGTCCATTCTGACGTGAAAGCGCTTATTTTCATTAAAGTTTTTTATTTTATTTACACCCACGTTGCCGTGTCTGTGATTGCACTTGTAGTCTTTTAGCATTTGAGTTGGTTTCTTGTGCAACACTTAATTCTTGGGACTTTACATTGTTTTTTGCTAAACCTGAACCATCATGACCAAACTAACTCCACCCCTACCACAGTGGAGTTTTATATATCTAGAGGGTGGCACAGTGGCACAGCAGATAGCATTGTCACCTCACATTAAGCTTCAAAGCAAGAAGAGCCATAGTTCAATTCTTGGCTGGGGTGCCTTCTGTGCTGAGTCTGCATGTCCTCCCTATGTTCATCTGGGTCCTCTCTGCAAGCTCTGGTTTCCTGCAACATTACAAAGACGTGCAGTAAGTGGATAGGACACTCTAAACTGGCCATAGGTGTGAGTGTGTGGTGTGGAAGAACAACTGCCTCAGAGCTAGCCACCTGGTGGTGGGTAAACCTTGCCTCTAGATGATTGTCACTATTCAAATGACACCCCAACCCCATGTGCAAAAATGGGAAAAAGGGGATGTGGGTGGATGGACGGATGGATGAATATAGATAGGTAGAGATAAAAAATTCATATTATACAGTAATGATGGGCTGCTGTTACACAATGACATTATTTAAAAAGTCTTATCTTTTTAAAATAATGTCACTGTATAAAATAAACTTCATTCCTCATTTGCTTCTCTGCACTGCTATAAGTTGGCATGTGTTGGATTTGATGTACTTTATATGTGTACTCCACTGAATGTGACATTACAGTTTTTGGTACACGGAAAACTGTTGTCTGTGTCACTAGAAATGTGGCAACACAGTAAAAGTAACAAGGAAGTCCATAACTCACCTGATGGTGTGTTTTCGAATAAAAGAAACGTGTGTCTGAGTAGGATTGTATTAATATAAATTAAAATCTTTAATGTATTTCAGTCTTCCTGCCTATCTCATTGCTGCAGTATATCAGATTTTACTTCTCACTTGGGAGTGGAGTGAACTTCAGTGGTAGCAGATGTAGTGACATAATGGTTAAGGTCTTTGCCTCATAGATACAAGATACAAAGTTTGATTCTGACCTTTGCTTATTGGCTAGACTTTTACGAGTCTGTAGACTGATAGCCTAGTAGTTACTGATAAACTTGTGTATAACACAGTTATTATTGCATGGTCAGTTTTGCATAGGCTATACATTCTCACCTCTCTGAGTGACTCTTTTGTCTGCTCATTTTATATACCCTACATTGCTTTTAATGTCCACAGTTTCTATGTACTATATATTTATATATATATATATATACTTTTGCACTCCTTGGACGAATATGTTTCTTGTTTGATTGCATTAAACCCGTACATTCACAACTATTCCTTTACATGGAACAATCATTTGCCCTACAAAGTATTTAATAGGATGCTTTCATTAGCCTTATCTACATGCACTTTGAACTTTTATCAAACAGAAGACAATTGTTTACCATCTGCACATTTTTACCTATAATTTTCATTTTTCTTTGACACGTTGTTTTTGCTTTTATGTTGCATACTCATTAGTAACAGTGCACAATGTGTATCGCTTGTCATAACTTGTGCTTCAGATTAGTCCATTGCATATAAGTCTCCTGTCTCACATATCATGCAATAAATAAATACGTAAATCTGATCTCATCAAATTGCAGTTCTGTGAGCGTGATACTTGAAACACTCTAATTTTCCTGGCCTTTGAACTAATAAATTCAAAGATATATGTTTCCTTCCCCAAGGTCTATTTAAGCACGGTATGGGTGACTGCTTTAGGAAGGAAGAAAAATATGCATTCTTCTTCCTCAACTGTCCAAGAAAATGTCCAGAGGGAAGATTACCTGTCAGCACAGAGCAAACATAAATTGTCAGAAGGCCTGCTGTGGGAATGGACAGTCGCATAGTAAATTTTCCAGTGAAGTCACATACCTTGTTTTTTTTCAGAGATATCAACAGAATGTTTTATTCACACCTTGCACCTATAAGCTTTTATACTTCTAGAAATAAATTATATGCATTAACAGCCTCTGGTCATAGCAAGCAGGGCAGATGGAAAATGTCATGTAGAAAAAAGCTGTTAATTCTGGTTTAAACATTCAAAGATGTAATAGTGAATTTTGAAGGTATTAGTCATATAAGAAATTTTTTGGAACTACTCATTTATGAGTCTGCTCAATAATGAACAAAAATCCCCCAAACTTCTAACCCTTCTCAAAAGGTAATTGCATTTATTGATAGCAAATACACTCTGGGGGATTTCTAAAATAATCACTTTGACTTTTAAATGAAAAATTACATCTTGCATTCAAGTATGATTCTGAAGAAGTACCTTTGTCAAAAGTGTGAGGTCAAAAGAGTTTTCAAACTACTGAAATCACAAGGCACCATTTGCAGATTACTAAATACACAAATCAGAATTGTGTTATTGCACAATTGTTTATAGACTAGTAAGGAATAAAAGTGGTTATAGTTATATCTGAAAATGGTGTGCAGTTGGATAAAAGAGTACCTTATTTCCAGACTGACTTCCAATCACATAGGCTCGTCTTACCAACTGTCAACAGGTACAGTGATGTGAAAATGCAACACTAAATTCACAGCTGCAAGGTTTCAACTATTGCAGCCCTAAATATGAATAAACAAATCATTAGATATCCATTTGAAACTATTACCCTTAGGTGGATTGTACCTGTATTATGGCTTTATCTGCAATTTGACATGTAGACTTAACACAACAAGCTGCTAATAATTATCATCATGTAGTTCGGGGTTCGTCTGTCTCAGCCTGCACCTGCAAACTGTATAGCTAAGAAAATCCCTTATCTGGGGAATGCTTCTGAGTTGCTCCCATAAAGGAACAGGCATGCCGTGAGGCATTACCCTATTAAAATGACAACAAGACTAATGGATTTGTTCCCTCTCTTACTCTACCTGTGGATGTAACTCTGAAAACCAAGGCTAAACTAAAGTGACTATTTAAAATGTAAGTTTTAATTTGGCTTCACCTGCACAGCCCCTGGCAACCACCACCAAAGTTCTCTAACAACATTCCTTATTCTCCCCATTTTACTCACACTTGTGAACATGGACATCTACTTTGACCTCCCAGTCTTTTTAACAGTTTGACAGTTTCTTTACCTTCCATCATGCCTTTTAATTCAGCACCTTTTCAGGTCACTTTTTAGCATTTGAAAGTTGCCACTGGACCACTAATATCCTGTTTGTAAAGGACTGTCCTATGCCTCTATAGATGTCAGTAGCTGACAACCAACAGATCCCAAAGTCCCATTATAAAATAACATTGAATGCAGGTGCTTATCAGGGATTGGGACAAGTAAACCACCATGATCAGTTTATAATGGGTCAGTTATATAGCTGCAGTAGAAATAATAGCAGAAAACACCCAACTTTATTAGCATAGATGTTTTAGCCCAGATTATGTCCCCAGAATATGAAGTTTGGTAACGCACCCAAGCACCACAAGAGTCATCTGGGAAGATGGAGAGAGAAGCTGTTACCAGATAAACCATGTTAGGAAGAGAAAATATGTGGGTCACGTACTGTTGGAGACTAGGGTCCAGCAAGCTGCAGTGTTGAGCGAGTGCAAGGGATGGATATCAGACAGGTGATGGCAGTGCGGTATATGGGAAAGCCATAGAAGTGGTCCATGTAACACCACGTTGCAAGCATTACACATTGAGGCTTACCTCATAGTAAAGGTAGACAAAATCTAGGTCATGTAATACAATCTCTAACTTCTGCAGCTATGAAACTGCAGACTGCTATAAAAAAACAATAAAAAAGATTTTCAGGATATGTCCAGCTAAAGCAAAGGGGAAGGCAAAGCTAAAAAAATAAAGTTTATTTTCTTTTCATTTTATCCATTCACTACATATCCTTTTTGGAGGAAAAAAAGGCTTTCTCCACCTTCTGGGATACATATTGCCCAGTGCATCATGGTCACCGATGACAGGCTGCATACAAGGAAATGTCAGTAATACGTAAGGAAACTTTAGGTTTATTCTGTAATACAGATAATATAAAGCTTCTTCTTTCCTTCCATTGATTGTGTAATTAAAACAGACATTAAAACAGTTCTAAAAGCTCACAAAACAAGCTTTGGAACTAAATATATCAATAACGATAATGCCAACAACAATCATTATTTGCCATATACTACAGACTTTAAAAAATTCGAGGATATAAAGAAAAATGTGTCCCTAAAGGTCTGCCTGTATGTAATTTCCTCATGATCTGACTGAAGAGTCAGCCTTATTTCATAGGTACATAGGTTCATAGGTTCATACTAGGCTGTCTGCCCTAGGGCATTTATAAGCCTAGCCAGAGTGTGTTTGGCTTTAGCCACCCATTTTAAATTAATTTTGCTATGCCCTTTTTCGTGGTTAGTATACTGTGCCTCTGTCTATCAGTGACACAGAAGTGATACCCGGGGTAAACCTACGATCTCCCATCCACTCATCAAGATTCCTCTTGAAGAGAGTCAATGAGGGACTCTGCCTAACCTGGACTAGGATTTTATTCCAGAGTGAAGGGAGCTTCTGTGTTAAGAATCTGTCCCTCCAGCATGTCCTATTTATTTCAGTGCTGAGGTTCAAGTCTCTTGAGCACGTAGCTCGATGGGATTTGGATTTTCTGAGGTACAGCATGTCCATTAATTCCGGGTTGGACATGGCTTTATACGTCAGGCACAGATCGCCTCTGAGCAGGCAGTATGCCACTGAGTAGAGCTGGAGTTTCTTTAACCGGGCAGCATATGGCATCTGTTTGAGCCCTATGATCCTCTTGGTGAGGTACTTTTGGGGTCTTTCCAGTTGCTGCAGGTGTCTGGTAAGGTACATCCCAAAAGGGGCATTGTTCTCAATTATGGGCCTGATGAGGGATGAGTAAAGAGGCACGATGACCTCCCCTGATCTAGATGTGAATCCCTTCATGATTAGGTGGGCTATATAAAATGTTTTTCTAACCATTTTGGCCATGTGGTTGTCAAATGAGAGATTGCTATCAACTTGGGTCCCCAGGTCCCTAATTATTTCTTCTGTACTTAATGGATTACCACCTATGTGGTAATTTGTGGGCACTTTGTTTTTGCCAAAATGGATGACTATACACTTTTTGGCGTTTAGCTTGAGGCCATGGCTCTGGCACCAGTTGTCTGTTTCTATGAGGCCCTTTTGGAGGATGCTTGTGTCGGCTGGAGAGTCGATTATGGCGCCCAGTTTGCAGTCATCTGCGAACTTAGTCAGCCACAGTCCTTCCGTGTTGGCCTGTACCTCCGAGAAATATATACCAAACAAGAGAGGTCCCAGGACTGAGCCTTGTGGGACGCCACTTGTGACTGGTTTGGAGTCTGACATGGCTCCAGCAATTCTAACCATGTGGGTTCTGTCCTTGAGCCAGTTTCCAACCCATCTAGTGACATAGGGGTTTATATTTAAGCTGGTGAGCTTATCTATAATGCCCGAGTGGGGTATTGTATCGAAGGCTTTTACAAGGTCCAGGTAAGCTGTATGGACCACCTTCCCCTTGTCAATGGCCTTGGTGACTATTTCAAAGAAATCAACCAGGTTTAAGAGGCAGGATCTGCCCTTAACAAAGCCAAACTGGGTAGGATCCAGTGTCTGTAGGTCCCCAATATCTTTATTTATGAGGTCCATGATGATCCTTTCCATAGCTTTGCAGACCAAGCTAGTCAGGCTTATGGGGCGATAGTTTCCAGGATCTGTTGCGGCACCACCTTTGTGGAGAGGGACCACTGTTGCTGTACGCCACTCTTTGGGTACATATCCTTTTGTAAGGCTGAGATTGAACAGTAGTTTTATGTTTGGGTTTAGCTCTTCTTGGAGTTCATGTAGGACGCAGCCCAGGACACCGCCTGGTCCCATTGATGCTGTGTTTTTTTGCTTTGGAGAGGGCAGCTCTTACCTGAGCATCTGAGATGTCAGGGGGGCAGCACTCTGTTGGGATAAATATTTGCCCTTTTGGTGGGGGGGGGTTTGCGCTGAACCTGTCAGCTAGGATGTTGGCAATGTCTGTGGGTTCGGTGTATTTTTTGTCATTTTGGACTAATTCTGAGCATATCTGGGAATTCCCACCCAGGTTCCTAACATAACTAAAGAAAGCCTTGTGATTATCCTTAGTGTCCTGTGCAATTTTTCTCTCGAAGCTGGCCTTAGACGATTTTATGAGTGCCCATAGTTTTTTGCTAATACTGATCAGAGATGCCTTCCCTTTTTGGGATTTTGCTCTATCATGTAGTAGCTTCCTCCTTCTATTGTATAGTTTGTTTATGGCTGGGGTCCACCAGACAGGACGTCTGCCATTGGAGGATTGGGTCTTAGTTTTATTTGGGATTGCATGATCCATGCATTCCTGAAGGTGTTCATAGAATGCGTTTATAAAGGATTCTGCAGTCTGGGCCGTATTTTCCACAGGCCCGGGGGATTTGAAGGATTCCACCTCGGTTTTGAGGAGTGTGAAATTTGCTTTAGAGAAGTTTTTCACTGTGGTTTTCAGGGCAAGGGGTGGAGTCGGGATGTGAATATCCAGTGAGATTAGTTTATGGTCTGATCTTACCAGTGAGGGATACACTTCTGGTCTGGAGCATAGAGTCCCCATGTTGGTGATGATCAGGTCCAGTATGTTTTCCCCTCTTGTGGGAGTGGTAACAAGTTGTTCCATAGAATTTGAGTTTATAAGTTCTAGGAACCTTTGGGCTAGGGTGTTGGAGCTAGAGTAATGCTCCCAGTCTATGTTTGGGTAGTTGAAGTCGCCCAATATAATGGTGTTTGGAGAGACCTTCATATTTTCCAGTGTTCTCAGGAAGGCCGAGTGGGGTTCCTGGGTTTGGGAGGGTGGTCTGTAGCAGGCTATAAACTGGAAGGCAGTTTTACCCACTGTTAGTTGCACATGGATAGTCTCTGATGCTTCGTGTTGTGCCAGCAACCTGGAGGTGTGGGTATCTTTGACGAATATTGATACTCCCCCTCCTTTTGTGGTACGGTCCAAGTTTTGGGACCGAAAAGCATGATATGAGGTATAACCTGGTAGTGCTGGGGTGCTCTTGGGAGCCTTGAACTAGGTTTCTGTTACTGCACAGATATCGATGTTCTCCATGCTAAGGAGAGTTTCGAGTGCGTGCATCTTGAGGTTTAGACTTCTGGCGTTGAGTAGCATTACTCTTAGTTTCTTATCCCTTGTGATACCTGTAGAGGTGGGTTTGTCTTTTGAGCCTTGCCTAAAAAAGGCACTATGTGGGTAGCAAGAGCCTTTGCCAATATCCGAAAGCCCAGGGGTGACAGGTGCAAGCCATCCCTAGCGAAGCATCGTGGCTTGTCGAGCATGTCATCCCAGGCTGACAGGCATTGGATCCCCTTTGAATGACACCAATACGTAAGCCAATTGTTGAAATTGATCATCTTGTCTTCATATTGTGGCATCATTCTTGGTGAGGGTAAGATGATACTCAAGGTCAGGGTCATACCGGAATGGGCTACATGCTCAGAGAGCTCCTCTATGTCTCTTTTCATGTAGTCCAGGGAGGTACGTCTCAGGTCATTCACACCAGCATGGACAATGACTGAGTCATATTTGTACTTGCCTTGGAGTGACCTGAGTGCTTGTGTTATGTGGCAGATCCTAGCGCCCGACAGGCAGCTCACCATGACCTTCTCCTTGTTTAGCCTGGTGAGCGGGACGTCAGTGTGCCTGATGATAGAGTCACCTATTACAAGTGTATCAGGTGTGTTGTTTAGCCTTAAGGGCTGTGACTGTTTGGCACACTGGCTTTGTGAGCTATGTGTTGCACGTGTTTTGTTTTGGGGTAGCGGTTGCTTGGGTGTCTGCTTTGGAGGTCTCTGCTGCTTAGGCAGATTTTTATTTAGAGCCTCCGAGTATGTTTTTGTGTGTTTATGTGTTTGGTTTGCTGTCGTGGTAGGTCTATGTGAGACTGGAACTGTAGTGAGTGTGGTTTCCTTCTCCTCCTGACTGGTTTCGCCAGTACTGAGATGAGAGAGCTTAGTGTCCAGTATGGCTATATGGTTGCATCTCTCACATGTGTTGGAATTTGTAGGGAGGAGGAGAGGGTTGTCTGTGTACATGAGGCAGTTGTAACATTGCCTCAAGATTCCCAGATTCACCAGCTGGACCGGAGAGGATATTGACAACTGACCTTTGGACATGCTAGAATAGTATTGGGAATTCCTTTATAATTGAAAAAAAGGGCCAATGGGGAACGAGGTACTCAAGGGGAGTTTGTGAGGGTGTAGTGCTTTTAATATTTTAGTGCTGACTTATATAATTGCTTTAGTGAGCAAGTGCCAGGTAACTTAAATGCAATGTGTTACAGGTAACTTAAATGCAAAAACGACAAACAGTAACTTTCTTTCAAGTAAAACAAGGAAATAAGTACAGTAAGCAATGCAGATATCACTAGGGATCCACAGAAGCGCTGAAAAGCCATGTTTTAGGTGAATTAGCGTTTCAGGGAAATAACGAGCAAACAAACAAGCGGCATACAAATAAAGCTAGACTCAGCAGGCCTGGATCTAGTCTATGCTACAGCAAACAAGGTGTACCAATTTCAGTAAGAAATTACTAATCTGGTTCAGATTTTCAAGAAAGTAGGTTGTGATTTCTTTACATTTTTTTTAATTTCCTTTTCCACCATGGCGGAGGGTGCCTGTTATGCTGTGATGCATTCTTCCTGTAACATTCTAAATATTCAGCCCGCATTTTATAATTGAATCCTTTCTATGAAAAAGTACTCTCTCCCACATTGACATCACTGAGCTCTCAATTTACCCTTGGTAATGTCAATGCAAAATTAGCATGGAAATGCACCTATAGACTTTAACGGATGCACCACTGCACATGCTCAGTGTTGCATCAATTTAAGTCTATGGATGTTCCTAATGCTATCATTGTAATGAGGGATAAAATTAATTTATGTGTATGGTTCAGTAATAAAACATTTGCAAAGCTAACATAAAATAGTAATGATAGGGGGAGAATGCATCATGGCACTTAAGCTACCAAACGCTGTGATACACCTACAAACTCCAGAGAAACATTTTAATGAGCATTTTGATCTGCCTTAATGAATATGCTATTAATATTTTAACAGGGTGAAGATGATAAATAAAATTAATTAATCTGCAGTCACAAGACATTTCAACAGAGGATCTCCAGATATGACATATTTGTAAGGTTGGGCAAAATAAAATCAGTGGCACTGGAAATAAAAAACAACAAAATTATTAGAGATTTAGTAGCCATAAAAATGGGACTGTTTTTCCTTTAAACAAACTGAAAACACTAGCCATTTGGAATGGTGAAGTCATTTTAGAGACAGATGAAACAGCTAATCATCTATCAGGTTTTGTAGATCAGAAAGCAACACCACATTTGCTCCAAAGGGGTCACAAAGAATAACAAAAAAAGGTGAAACAGTGCAAATTGATTGCCATGAACCTCTACACAAGGATTTATAAACAAATGGATGAAATGAGACAGTTGCAAAGGAATTGGGAAGGTTGAGGCAGAAAACAATGCAGAACCTATTTCCAGCGTTAGCAAACATTAAGGCAACAAGGTTTGAGGTACACATTTTAAGTTCCTTCATAAAGGAAATAAGTGTGCTAAATAAAAAAGTTCGGCTTTATCTCATCAGAGAGCTTGAATTAGCATATTTTTAGAACTGAAAGTCTTTACCCACAAATGAAATGTAAAATTTCTATTCAGTGAACTTCTCTTACATAAACTTGAATCAGAGCAGCTGACATGAAAAAAATACTTTTAATTTTGCCAACCACCAAACATTGATTCCATTTAAAGCTGATTGTGAAACAGAAATTATGTCAGATATTTTATAGACAAAATATTTTAAGTCAGAAAGTACTGCATCATGTGCATTAAGATGCAACAAGAAATTAAGAGTTGTGAAGATAGACAAAGGCAAGAAATGTTTTTTATGGAAACGTCCAAGTATGTTGAAGAAAATGCATGGCTGTTAGAAGAAGACAATAGCTACAAACTAGGTCTTTATTTGATGTTAACAGGGAATACAAATTAACTAACAATTTGCTAGAGGTAATATACATCAACTGTATCACAATGACTACATATGATTTCCTATATGTATACTATCCAAAAATACCATTGTTTTTGGATACCCAAATTACATAAATGAGTGCTAGGCCCTCCATTCAAGCCTATTATTTTGGCCAAGGTCTCCAAAACATAACCTCTACCAGTGTTGCAGACATATTTTTGATTAAAGTAGCACCAACTCAGTATGTGTTGTAGTACCAACTCAGTATGTGTTGTTATGGATACTCTGTTTCAAGTTTCTGATTACAGTCCATCTTTAATATGGTACAGTGCCTATCACCCTTTCTGACAATCTGGGGTGGTGTTGGGGTGTCTGTCTGTATCCATTCAAATAATAATTCTCACTAAATCCTTTAAGATTCTGACTTCACACCCTTTGACATGTTGGTCACATTTGATAAAATCAGTTAACACATCATTGCCAACCAAAGATCCTCTTCCAGTACTTTGATAAATTGGATTCCTTCTCTTTTAATCCTAGTACCCTAATCCAGGGCAACTTCAACTACACATCCATCAAGTGGAAACATTAAATATGCCCCGCATTTCCTAGATTTTATTAATGCCAATAGATGAAATTGTCCAAGTTCACTTTAGAGGGAGAAATATATTTGACCTTGTCCTTATGAATGCTAACTTTGCCTGCACACCTACTAACATTAAACCCTCATTGATAATATTGCTATCAAATTCAGCTGAATTCAGGGACTACTGCAAAACAAATTTCATATCCCTGTGTGAAGGCCTTATAAATGTCAAAAGTTCTTTGTCCTATGCTGACCAGTCTGTAAGGTCACCACCTTTGGTTTACCTTTATATCGTCGATCCCAATATGGGTGACACAACTTCCACGAATGCTGAAATGCGAACGTCTCCAACGTTGAATTCTGAATAAGCGAACGACAAAACCTCACCCCTTTTTGACCCATGGTAGCAATGGTGTGGAGGTGTGGCGCGGCCGTAAATGTCAAATGTTTTTCGATATTTAAAGTTTTCCGTGGTTTCAGTTCATGTAAACTGCGTCAATTAAGTGGCTGGTCGACAAAGTGTGATCGATATAAAGGTAAACTCCACCTTTACCTATTATTATTACAACCATCTAATGGCATATGTATGGTAGAAAATTCATGGTGAAATTCCTATTGTGGAACTCTCAAATAAACAAGCAAACAAATGTTATAGCAGGAGGAGAAATGTATATGGTTCATGTTTAAAAAAAAAGTTTCCACCATTATTTGGAAAGAAAAGTATAAGCAGATTTCCAGGGGTTTTAAAAGCATCATTAGGAAAGGTAAGGCTGAATATGATTTGAGAGTAGCCAGATCATCAATGGACAATCACAAAGGGATATTAGAAGTAACACCTAGTACTACATTGAACTCAAAACGAATGAAGCTGCCTATTATGATTCTAAGGCCATGGCAAATATCCTGGATGATAAATTTAGCTTAACCTTTTGTCCTCATTTCCCAATATCTATTTCCTTGACTTTTTATTACTACACTTCCTGTTATCACTATGGACCACATCTTGGAAGCTTTTGTCAAAATTACAAGTAACAGCTCCTAAGGTCTGGGGAATATACCAAACTGTCTTGTTAACATGGAGTACATTATCTCTAAACTCCACCTGAAACTTTTTAATCTCAGCCTCTCCTCAATGTGTGTGTGTGTGGGTGTGTGTGTGTTTGTTTGTGTGTGTGTCCAAGCTCTGGGAAGCAGCAGTTATTGTGCCTATACATTAAATCCATGCTGTAACTGACCCTGGTAATTATCGTCCTGTTACCCTCACTAGTATTATCTCTAAAATCATGACTCTGATATTAGTCAATCTTTTCAAAGCCAAACTGGTAACTTAAAACCACTTGACCTTAGTATAAGTTTGTTAAAGGCAGGTCTTGCTTACATTAATTGACTTTTTTGAGGGTGTGACTGAAACCATTAAGGGGGTCCATTCAGTCCATGTCACTTATTTCAGCATTAACAAGATATTCAAAACAATTCCTCAGGTGAAAATTATTAGAGAAAGTGTGAGAGAGAGAGAGAGAGAGGAGCGAGCATGCTGTTGTGTTGGAGGAGAAAGAAATTTAGTGGTCACCAGGGATGCAAGTCTGATGATATGAGCTATTGCCAGCTATGCCAGGAGAAGTAGGACAGTGGATGTGTAACATATGCCAGCATAGCTAGCTAGAGATTTGTAAAGAATTGTATGTCATTTGTATATCAAACTGATTTGTACAGATGATTGTGTTGAAAAATGTATTTGTAAAGCTGCTTGTGTTAAAAATGTACCAACAGTGGGTCCTGCTGGACAGAAAATAAATACACCTGTATGTCAGACTGTATTGTAACTATTGAAATTAATATATTGTAACAGAGGATACTAGAAGAGAAGAGGTTAATCTCAGTCCAGCTAACTTTGAAAAATAGTCTGAAATGAAATTACTTGGTATAGGCCATAAAGATTGTATGTTGCAGTTCTGATTGCAGCCAGAGACAAAATGTCTGTAAAAACCAGGTCTAGAAATCCTACTGTATTGTTCTTAGGGATGAACTAATTGCTACCCTGGGAGGGTGGACATTGTTTAAATGGTTTTATAGCTTCCAGATCGTGTAACACATCTTAGCACAGTTTATTGTGTGTGTGTATTATGACACACATGTGCTAGATTCTGGTTCAGTTGCTAGTAAAGGGTGTAGATTGGGAACCAGAAGTCAGATGACCAGTTGTGTGTGATGACATTCTCTAAACCAGCACTGAAATGATGCTTTAATACTAGATGAGACAGAAGTCTCACAGCAGTCTATTTTTGAAACCTGACAAAGAAGGATCACTCACCCACTTCATCTTGCCTTGCTTTAGTAAGTAACCAGAGAATAGTAATTCTTTAGATTAGTCAGGAAAAAAATAGTGAGATTAGTTAAGTACTGTTTTTCAGTATATGTGTGAATCTATCCATCTGTTTTATTTGTAATATTTCCTTTGATTGAAACTCTGGTGTTTATTGTAAATAGATATTTAGTATTTTCATGTTCTTTTATTATTAAATATATTTAAAGTTGTCAATGTGGCTGATCTTTTAGAGAATATTTTAATCTTTGAGAGTACTTATATTTATTTGGTGACACTGTGGCCGCCCCTGAAAGCCTTGCTGCATTGGTCAAACAATAACATTTGTATTAGTATTAATTTTACTCAGTATAATTGGGTACCCTTGTAAGAGCCTTAGAGTAGCTGGCTTTGGAGTGTTCTGGTGGCAAAATCTACCTTATAGTCTGCCAGAGATGGCATAGCTGGTAAATCTGTGCCAGCCTTTCCCAGATGTGTGTGTGTGTGTGTGTGTGTGTGTGTGTGTGTGTGTGTGTGTGTGTGTGTGTGTGTGTATGTATGTATGAAAATCAAATCTCAAAGAATGTGTGTGTCAGCTATGTAGAGCAGGGACACAGCGCACTGGTTTCACAGAGAGAGTGGTGGAGGACTTGGCTTGGAACACTCAGCTGAGAACTTGACTCTACAGCTGTGGTCGCTGTGGAGTCTTATTTGGGGCCTGGTGAGAGAGGTGTTCTGTTAATGTCACAGGTTAAGATCCCTAAAGTGAGTGATTCTTGCACCATTTGACTTGCGGATGTGCAGCATATCCATCAGGGTAGTGTCAGAGACTGCACAACACACCAAACAGCCAGTACTTCTCCAGTATTCTCCTTTATTGTTCACGATCTGGTACCTCGGCAGTTCGCCTTCAAGGATCACAACTCACTGCAACACAGCAGTGGCATTATATATCATTAAATCTCAAACAATTAATCAATTAATCAATTTAATTCAAAAAAGGAGAAAATTTGTATACTTTTCTATAGTTTTTAAAGTGATCTCAACGAGACTGACCCATTATATTATTAGAATGTAAATAAATAAACACAGAATAAATGATAATAAAAATGTCTTACAAATACTTTATAAATATTATCACAATAAATAAATGCACATTTCACCATAAATATAACATAAATATAATACCTATTTTAACATAGTTAATATCATTAACCAGTATATGATAATTAATTACATACCCAATTCTTGATTTAAACCATTGGGTTTTAGAGTATTAAATTTCAGTATCATCCTCGTCTCCAATTCTAATAATTTACTAGATACATTATCTCCCCTACAAATGAAAGGTTTGGTCAAGACACTAAATTTTAAACTATCAGATCGACCATTGTGTGCTTCTATGAAATGTTTGGCAACAGGACTAAATAAATTTAAATTCCTGATGTCCTTCAAATGTTCCAAAATTCTAATTCTCACCATCCTCTTGGTTTGTCCTATATACCAAATATTGCTACATGAGCAAGTTAATGTATACACAACACCTGTAGATTTACAATTAAAATAGTGCTTGGGGGTATGGTTAATATGGTTAATGGACCTCACATTAGTCACTCTATTACATATGCTGCAGGATCCACATTTGAAAGTCCCCACATTGACAGAATAACATCTCTCTTGAGTTAACAGATTATTATTTAATAATTCCTTCAAATTTTTTCCTTTTTTATATGAAAAAGTTATATTGTATGGAAAAAGTTCACCTATAGATTCATCCTCACAAATCAAATACCAAAATTTTTTAATCAAAAATACAATTTTTTTAGAAAAAGCTGTGTATTTGGTTACAAAAAATATTTTTTCTACATTTCTTTCCATTCTTTCCATTCTTATTGGGTGCTGAGCATCTGCTCCCAACCATATGGAACTCTTTTTTACTACACTTTCCATACATTTTAATAAGTGTTTTTTATCATACCCTCTTTCCAACAATCTCAAATAAACTTTTTTTAATTCATATTCAGCCTCATCATCTACACTAGTATGCTCATAAATTCTTTTAAATTCTCCATATGGCAATGCTTTTAACAAATGTGGAGGATGCATGCTGGTAGCATGCAAGAACATATTTACAGATGTACTTTTTCTAAAAGGTCTAAATTCAATAACATTTTCTTGTCCAAATAATGTTACATCCAAAAAATTAATTTCATAAGAAAAATGGAGATTATGTTCATTATTATTCAACATCTCAAAAAAATCAAAAAATTCCAACAAATTTCCTTTACATATGAAAATTAAATCATCAATAAAATGTTTATACAAGACTACCTTTTGCTTGAAAAAATTTGTGGGATAAATGAACTTTTTTTCAAATGAATCCATATAAATCACAGCATAAGAGGGGGCATAAGCTGTGCCTATCGCAGTTCCCTTAACTTGTAAAAAGAACTCTTTATTAAACATGAAATAATTATGGGTCAAACAAAATTCTAATAAATTGATCAAAAACCTGGTTTTGGGTCCTTCACCTAACATATTTAGTACTGACTCAAGCCCCCATTTGATGTTAATATTTGTATATAAAGACTTAACGTCAATAGTCACCCAGTAGTAATCACTATTCCAACCAATTTTTGATATTTCATTGATAAGTTCTTGTGTGTTACAAATGTGAGCACTAATCCTGTTAAGATGAGCTTTTAACTGAAAATCCAAAAAGATGTTAACATTTTCCAAGTAGGAGCCTACTCCAGATACTATAGGCCTACCAGGGGGCTCCACTACATCCTTATGGACTGTAGGCCAGGCACAAGTTGACTGCCAGCAGTCATGATACAGAGTACAGTGGCAGGGCTTTCAGTCTATTCACATAAGTCATGGTTTGGAGGCCCTGTATTTTCTTGCTGTGAAACCTCTGTGGTCTCTCCAGCTGCTGCAGGTGTCTGGTGAGGTACATGCAGAAGGGAGCATTGTACTCTATTGATGGTCTGATGAGGGTTGAGTACAGTGGAGTTATAACATCCTTAAACATGGATGTGATGCCCTTACTTATGAGATGCACAACGTAGAAGGCTTTCCTTACCACTGTGGAAACTTGATAGTCAAAGTTCAGATTGCTATCTACTTGTGTTCTCAGAGCTTGCACCACTGGGTCTGAACCTAGGAAGGGTGCCATCAGTATTGTAATTAGCAGGGAATTCCATTTTTCCAAAAGGAATAATAATGCACTTTTTTGCATTTAGTTTTAGGCCGCAGATTTGGCACCAGTCATTTGTCTGTGTTAGCCCCTCCTGTAATATTTTAAGTCATTGGAGAACTCAATGATTGCACCCAATTTGCAGTCATCAGCGAAACTGATAAGCCAAAGGCCATCTGCTTTACCCTGGACTTCGAGAAATAGATTCCAAACAATAAAGAGCCCAGCACAGATCCTTCTGGTATGCCACTGGTGATGGGTCTGCTGGTAGAGATGGAGTCACCAACTTTGACAGTATGGGTTCTGTCGGTGAGCCAATTGGCTACCCATCTAGTGATGTAAGGGTTAATCCCCAGTTTTTTTAATTTCTCCAAATATTTTGGGTTTCTAATACAGTAACGGGAATGGACCCCATTCCTAAGACAAAGTACGATTAAAGTTCATGAAATTAGTATTGTTTCACTCTTTGATATCAGCCAAAAGTGCTCTTCGCAGCACCCGCAATGTGCCCAGTAATGACTCCTTCTGCAATTCGTACTGAGTTACATGTATTGGTAGCATATCTAAATATGAATGTAAATTCTTTTCATAAGACCCATTGCTCCTACTACTATCGGAACAATCTGGGTGTCTTTCTTCCACATTGCTCTAGTTTCTGCTTGCATATCCTGATATTTTATAACTTTGTGTCTATCTGTATGCAGGACACTGTAGTCACTGGATGTGGTGATTTCAATGATCAATGCTACGTTTGTCTTTTTTTCCTGGACCACTATATCTGGTTTTCTAGCATCTATCTTTTAAACTGTAGACATCATCATTTTCTATGATGCTTTGTGGCTCATGTTTCCAGTGTCTTTCAGCCACTTCAGTACCATAATGTTTGCACAATCCCCAGTGCAACACTCTCACCACGTTATTATGCCTTTTAGTATACAATCCTTCTGCCATTAGTAGGTCACAACCAGCAACGAGGTGTGCAACCATTTCCAGTTCTGTTTTGCAAAACCTACATTTGTCTGTTTCTCCCACATGTTCAATGGACTTTGTAAAGCAATGTGTATGTAGCCCACTATCTTGTGCCACCAATATTAACATTTCACCTCTTGGTTTGAATTCACCTCTTCTTCACCATTCCTGCATTCATTCTTGATCAACATGAGGTTCTTCCAAAAGTTTTCTATACTTGCAACTATATGCATTTTCCACATTTCTTGGCTTCTTATCTGGTCCTTCACTTTATATTCTTTCTTTTGTTCTTTGGCACATTCAGTTGCTACCTGTTTTTTATCCACTTGTGGTTTGATATCCATTCCTGCTTGATGCCAATATGCTTCAGCTAGCCTAAGCAGGGAAGTCATCTTAGATGTATTCTCCTCATGTTTCAAAACTTTCACTATGTTTGGGTCCTGTGAGGTCAGCAGATATGTGTGGAGTCCCACGATTGCAGATCTGTACATGGAGTCAATTTCAAGGAGATCCATCCCTTCTTCAGAATAGGGAATGTATAATCTTGGAATGCACTGATTTTTATAAATCATTTGGTGAGCATGAAGCATCCTTCTTATTTTCCTATCTAATCTATCTAGCACATTTTGGGGTAAGTTAGGACAGGAAGAGCAAATTGGTTTATAGCTTGGATTTTGCTCCTAGATGTCAAAGCTGTTATCAGGATTAATTTGTCTTCTGAAATACTCCTTACTAAGTTTTATTCACATTTGTTCATGTTTTATTGTTGATTCTTCATCAGTTCCAAATATTTATACACTCCCTCTTGCTCAAGTTTTTATAACACATTCTTGTCCCAAACTGATGTTTTCCTGGTGCTGCAGTTTTCCTGCTTTAAAGGTTGCTATTGCACATTTATCAAGACTGAATGACATTCTTATATCATTTGAAAAAGTTTTGACAACTTGCAGTTGTGCTTTCAGTTCCTCATCTGATGAGCTATACAGTTTCAAATCATCGACAAAGAGAAGATGAGAAATCTTTGCAGTTTGTTGTTTTCTAGGCTCCACATTATAGCCATGACCTAAGCTGTTGAGTAGACAGCTTAATGGATTAAGGGCAAGGCAGAATAACAGCGGTGACAGAGAGTTACCCTGGAATATCCCCCTTTGGATTTTTATCCCTGGAATAATAAGTTGTCCTTTATCATGGCTTAATTGCAAAGAGGTCTGCCACTGTTTCATGGTCACTGTAATATAGTCTATCTGTGTAGGGTGTATCGTATACATTTTTAATAACTCTTTTATCTATGAATGTGGGATACTATCAAATGCTTTTTTGTAGTCAATCCAGGCCATACTTAAATTCTTTCCCCTTTTTACAGTTCTCCACTATGACTTTAACAACAAATGATCCTTTGTTCCGTATGACTTTCTTTTATTGCCCTTTTGTTCTATTGCCATAATTGACTTTTCTTCTAAATGACTATAAACTCTGTCGGCATTAATTCCAGTGTATAGTTTATACATCGTTAGAAGGCAAGTTATTGGTCTATAATTTTTAGGGTAGCTTGCAGGTTCACTCTTAAGTAGGAGCATTGTTTTTCCTGTTGTTAGCCAGGTTGGTGTTTGTTCGGGGTGTGCATATAAATAATTCTTACTCATGGCTAAATCTTCGTGCAAAGATATTAATACTTTTCACCAGAAGTTAGGTACTGCATCTGGGCCAGGGGTTTTCCAGTCAGAGGCTTTTCTTAACTTTGTTTCAATCTCTGTGGTTGTTACTTCATCCCATTTCATATACTGTACCTTTAAACTCCTTATTCTTTCTTTTACTTCTTCTATCCATTGAGCATCTTTGTTATGCTCCACAGAATCTTCATAGATACTTATCCACAATTTATCTATTTCTTCTTTTTTGGTGGTTTTTCAATTCCTTTTACTTTATTTTCCAATTCTCTATAAATTTTTTTGGGGTCACACATTTTTTATTTTTTACTTTTCCTTTATGTTTGTCTGTGTATCTTCTAAGTTTTTCTGCCTATGCTGAGATTTTTAGTTTATTATTTGCAATAGTGCATGATAGATCCTGATCTGTTCTAGTACTGAGCATTGCTTTTATCATGTCTATTTTTCTGAGTATTTTTGTTGATCTGTTCCCTCTTCTGTACTCTTCTAATAGTGACACTTCTTGTCTTAGTTGCCTTAGAGTTTTCTCTATTCGATACTTCCATGATGGCATTCGATTTCTTCACTTTCTCTCCTTCACTACCCTGTGCTCTTGTGGTAGAACTTTTATTAGTTATTAATTTGGCTGCACAGTAATGTATCCTGTTTACTTCTGGTATATCGCTTGAATCTCTATGGACAGTGTTAATTACTGTGTTCATTTCTTTTATCAAACTTCTGACATTTTTTGGTTTTATTGACCTTCTGCAGTATATTTCTTTCATTGATCTTAATATGTCTGTCTCTATTAAGTCAAGCAACTCTTCTCTTAGCTCGATGTCTTCTAGGCTGAGGGCACATTTTTTTGTTTTCCATTTTCTGTGGGCATTCTATAGAAAGTTCTACTACATCTTCCTGTGGCACATTCTCTTCAGTTTCATCCTGTGCAATCCATTGCTCTATCATATGAGAACTCACTGGCCTATCACGCCTCAACATTAACTGCGTCACAGTTTCCACAGTGTCCTGTTCATTCCCTTGCTGTCCAGTTTCAAGTGGATGTTTATGCTGGTTTTCTGTGGAAGGCTCCAAAATATCTTCATATGGCACCCGACCAGTTACTTCCCATTCCACTGCTTTCCCCTTACTTTGGAGTTCCATTGCTCTGTTTTGTTGTAGTGCTTTCTGAGTTAGATTTTCTACACTAAATCCTTCACTTTGGAGGTACTTCATGACTTTAGTTTATATTTCTTTAACTTCTCCATTACTGATCTCCTTTTCTACTTTTCCTCCCCCTAACTAAATATACTAACTCCAGGATTGCACTACAGTGGGGAAAAGGGCATATATGTTTTATTTGCCCAACAGTACTTACATTCAGTGAAATGTGATTCAGTGAAATAAGTTTTCATTGATTTGAGCTTTCAGCGATTTTTTTTTTGAGGGTGAATTTTCAATTAATCAAAGTAGACCCATATATAGGTATATATAGATATAGATAGATAAATATATATATTCCCCCACATGTGCAGTTGCATTCCTGATGTTCTGAGGATTGCAGCTACAGACATCACATTTACAAGACACCCATAGTACTTTAATGCATCGTATGTTGCATAACATGTAGTAAAATCAGAACATTCCTTGCAAACTTTTATTGAAGTTCTACAAAAATTGT